>NC_091824.1:70485134-70722634 GCF_038994185.2 Dermacentor albipictus
TCGGTGTTGAAGTGAGCACATGTGCGGAAAGAAACAGGGAGGGGAAGGAAAAGGCAGGCTCGCCCAGACAGCAGCCGCACTGCTGCGGCTGTTGTCTGGGTCACATAGCAAAATCAGGCACTTTCTGGGCCTTTTTCTATGCTTCCCAAGACAATGTGTATAAATTGTCTTCAGTAATGAATGATTGAATGAATGAATGAATGAATGAATGAATGAATTATATGCCATGAACATTATATGCCCTTAAGAAAGTTGACGCTCACCTAAGAAACAGACACATGACCACATAAAAAGAAAAAAAAGACAGAGGAAATCTAAGCGCTTATGAGTTGTGAATGCGAAAGCATTTATGTTCGATTGAACGCCGCTGAGCGCTCCTTCGAGTTATGAACTCCTCGCGGGGAAGCAAGCGCGTATAGATGCTTGGCCGCTTGGCGCGCTTTGATTTGGCCTTATTGAGACGCAGTTAGAACGCAGACGAGAGATTGCGCGGCCAATGAACGAGAGGACAACACAGGCTTCTGACAGCGAGGGTGACGTGGCGTCGCGGCGACGCCCTCTCCCCTCACCCAACACACGGCGAACCAGCGGCGCAGCAGGTGTTCCCTTTCGCCCGCTCGGCTCTGTCGAGGCGCGCTAGTGACGCGGCGTCGCAGCCAATCGCAATTTAGGTGTTTTTTTTCGCTTGTGTAGACGATAGGCGCCGGCTTTTTAGCGCAATGGACCATTTTATGCTTTCGCATAAAAAGGCCAGAAAGGTAAGGTTTTTAAGGATGAGACGTACCTCTCGCGAATACTAGAGGCGGTGGTTCTTCAAAGTTGAAAGTATTCCCATCTGGGGTTTACAAGCAGGGTAGCGATAAATTTCCACCTCTGTCTACACTACTAAAAATGAATGTAGCTTTTTATAAAGGATACCTGACATCATCGTCAGCCTATTTTATGTCCACTGCAGGACGAAGGCCTTTCCCTTCGATCTCCAATTACCCCTTTCCTGCGCCAATCGATTCCAAATAGTTCCCGCGAATCCTCCCCCCCCCCCCCCCCCGTCTTCTGCCGCTCTTGACTAGTCTTCCCTTCTCTTGGCACCCATTCTGGAAGTCTAATGGTCCACCGGTTATCTAACCTACGCATTACATGACCTGCCCAGCTCCATTTTTCTTCTCTTAATGTCAATTAGAATATCGGCTATACCCTAATCTAAACCGCTCTTTTTCTGTCTCCAAACGTTATGCATAGCATTATTCGTTCCATCGTACTTTCCGCGGTCCTTGACTTGTTCTCAAGCTTCTTTTTCAGTCTCCAATTTGCTGTCCCATATGTCAGCACCGGTAAAATGCACTATTGTACACCTTTCTTTTCAATGATAATGGGAAGCTTCCAGTCAGGAGCTGACAATGTCTGCGGTATGCGCTCTAACCCATTCTTATTCTTCTGTACATTTCCTGCTCATGATCAGGGTTCCCTGTGAGTAATTGACTTAGGTAAACGTACTTCTTCACCTAATATAGAGGCTGACTGGCGATCCTGAACTCTTATTCCCTTGCCACGCTATTTATCATTATCATTGTTTCCTGCATATTAATCTTCAACCACATTTACACTCTCTCTGTTAAGGTTCTCAATCATTAGTTGTAACTCGTCTCCAGTGTTGCTGAACAGGACAATGTCATTTGCAAACAGAAGGTTGCTGAGGTATTCGCCGTTGATCCTTACTCATAAGCCTTCCCATTTGAAGAGCTTGAGTACCTACATAATGGAAGAGTTTCAACACTGTTGCAGAAGCGCACGCTTATGCTATGCGCATTTATAAATAAAACCTATTTCTTGCTTACACAGTGCAATTATGCAGTGAAATTGCGCCCTTTCTGATCCACATCACGCTGCTTTTATAATGCAGAGGTTATAGGAGGCCACCGAACATTGTTTCTGCGAGAAGAGATTAATCAGAACTCACAGTACAGTCGTTTTCATTTATTTTATTTATTTACTCTTACGTACTGTATCCCATTTTGGGCTATCAACAGGAGGGGCAATAACTTCATATTTCAGCTGCAGGCGAAAAATCGGTCAGGGGCAAAGAACGCATATTTTCCGGGAAAGCATTCCAACGTTATATTGTTGAAGGAACGAAACAATGTTTGTACATGTTATTTCTGGGTTGCAATGGTAAGATATTTAGGTTGTGAGAGCTGCGGGTATACCGGAATGTCCAGAAAACCTAATGTATATATTTATTTACGTGGGTACAGCGTGGAGAGTTCATAAAGGTGTGAAGAAATTTTATGCTTTCGTTGTGGCGACTTGTTGCCCCAGTGGTTTTTGTTCAGACTAGTGATGTTAGAAGAATGTGAAAAATCTCTCTCGTAGCGATGGTAGAGAAAACAAACAGCCTTCTTTTGCACGGACTCAATCTTGTTAATATCGTTTTATGGAAAGGGTTCCAGACTATACATTCATAGTCATAGATTGGGCGGATTAATGTTTTGTATATTAACAGTTTAGTTTCTGGAGTGGCCACACGGAAGATGAGTTGGAGATAGCCGATTTGTTAAAATGATTTATTACATATTACGTCAATATGCTTGCTCCAAGATAAACTGTGAGTGAATAGAAGATCGAGATAAATAAATTCGGTTAATTTTACTAGAAAGGAGTTATAGAAAGAGTACGAGAAAAGTGAAGGAGTCAAACAACTAGTGAGTGTCATTGAAATGGTTTCGGTGAAGTTTTTGCTCATCTCCCAAGTTTCACACCATAGGCAAAAGTGTGAGAAAGCATCATTAAGAACAACATGATCTTCAGGGGAGTGTATATTGTGGTAGAGGAGGCAGTTATCAGCATAGCGACGTATGTTAGTAAACATATTTTGTCGCAAGTCTTTAATCTAATGTAGAAAGAGAAGTGGGCCGTGAGCTGTGCCTTGCGGCATGCCAGAGGGCACATTAGCAATAGAGGAGTCAGAAGCATTGTAATGTATGTATTGTGAACAGTCGGAGAGAAAAATGTCTGTGGCTTAGCTAAGGTTAAGCCCAGGATGAGAAGCATAGTAGCCTTTATTTTAGTTGTTCAATCACTGTTTAACCTGGTGAACTGCTGTTGCTTGGCTATATTTGGTTCGGCTATACGAAGAAACAACTCATGCAGGCGAGCGCACGAGCTGAGACCCGGCTATGTAGCTACGCGGCCGCAAGCGAGCGCACGAGTTGAGCCTCCGCTTTTGCAGCTGTTATGACGTCATATGGTAGCTACGCGGCCGCGCGCGGCGCAGCAAGCAAGAGCGTGGTTGTGCGGCTTGTATGCTTCGCATAAAACTTGCAATTCCAGTCTACCAGTTTAGGATTACTGAGGATGATGCTGAGTTTAAATAGTAGTTTATGGTTAACCGCATGGTCGAACGCTTTTGAAATATCTGTGAAAGTTGTGTCAACATGTGTTACCAAGGTCTAGTGCTTTAGCCATGCCATGCGAAAATTCAACCAGCTGAGTTTTGGTGCTAACACCATGACAAAATCCATGCTGACAATTAGTATGTTCTTGCATTCCAGGTAATCCCTGATATGTTTGCAAATTCTATGTTAGAGTAGTTTGCAAGAATGAGAGGTTAGGGAAACCGGTCGGTAGTTGTTAACATCTGCTTATTACTAGATTTCTGCTAAGGTAGAATATTAGCCCGTGGCCACGAAAAAGAAACAAACGTGGTTGCTAATGATCTGTTAAAGATAACTAAGATAACGACTAGTCCAAAGGGTCCAGAGACTAGTCCACGGACTAGTCCAAAGTCCAAAGACCAGTCGTTATTGCCACTCCTACGTCTCTCGCGACCCTCTCGCGCGCAATCCTTGTGAACGAAAACAGAGCACACTACAATGTACGCCGTTTTCGTTCTTTCTGGCCCTGCAAGAACATCTCCAGTAGCAAACTGTCGTAACGCATAATCCGCACTGACGAAACGCCGGATCAGCCATTGGTCGACGCTGGCGCACTTTCTCTTAGTAACGAAAAATATTCGGCTCAGTTGGTCCTGCATGGGTCAAAACACAACAGCGTGACTTTCCGACGAGTGTACGTATAAATCTGGCAGCAGACAAGGATAAGTGCTTGTTCTTCTGTGATGTTCGGTTCATGTCGTCCTAGAAAAGTAGCACACTGTTCTATTTTGAGGCACATTTCTATTTTTTTTGCCGTGCACGTACTGAAACAAAAGAAGAAAACAAAATAAGAAGATGAAGAGTTGCGCACGAAATCATTGATGTTGACTGTAAGTGTAAGTGAACAGCGATTGCTTCCACAAAACTATTCACTCGATTAAAGGAATGATGCACTTGCAGGTTTGTATTTCTTTCGCAGCGACTTGCACTTGCAATCCGGTAGAGAGCGGAGCAGTCTAACCAGCACATCTCAAGCGGTCATGTGCCGGCGAGTGCTTGAGATCCCGCGTCTCGAAGAGCAGAATCACGTGCCCTTTGCATCGTGCGCATTCGTAGTGGCGTTGAAAGGCCCGACCCCCAGGGCCGCTATTTTGTAGCGATGCCCTATGCCTTATTCTCTTCTATTCTTGTCATCCACCGCACACGGCCACCTGATCCCATTGATAATCTGGGCAGACCGTCGCTCTGACCACTGGCCAAGCGCGAAAAGCCTGAAAAAGCATTGAATCGGAAAAGGCATCGCTACAAAATACCGGCTCAAGACAATGGGCGAACGAGCCGACGAAAGCCGTAGCCGCTCTGAAACAGCAAGTGAGGTTCGAAGAAGCGCGCTCACATCGCACGTCGAGCGTGATGGTGGCCCGCTCCTCGCCCACCGCGTTGGTGACCAGGCACAGGTATTTGCCGGCGTCGTGCGCTTCCACCTTGCGGATCAGCAGCGACCCTTCGGAGGGTTCGTGCCTCGAGCTTCCCACGACGACGGGATGGTGCGGGCTGGCGTTGTCGGCCGTCGTCAGTCTCTCCCACCTGCACGGAGACAAAGGAGAAAAAAAAAATATTCAGTGGCGATTTAGTGGCGATTTAGTGGCAAACGCGACAGAGATGCGCTACGTCACGTCTCCTTCAGGTCCCAGACAGATCCCTGATTTAAACCGCGTCAAATTGCAATGAGGCGTTGCGCGGCTCACCGACACACGTCCTGCCTCTCCGAGGAGCGAAGTGCAGGACGTGTGTTTACGCATATATATATATATATATATATATATATATATATATATATATATATATATATATATATATATATATATATATATATATATATATATATATATATATATATATATATTGTTACGGTGAAGTGAAGGAAGACGTTGAATTAGACTAGAGAAAGACGAAGTCTGGCGGTTGCCTGAACGCCATATCCATCATTTGTAAATATAAGTTATTTTACACTCGTGGGCCTGCTTTCTTCCCGCAACATTTTGGTGGAGGTGCGGGGTACCACCACGGAACTTCGCAGCGGACGTCATCTACCTGCTGCCACAATGGCAAATCAACCGACACAAGCGACAACGCCTCGGCAGCCCGTGCCCACGGTCATCCTCACTCACCCACGGGACCCGGGAACATTTTGTGGCACGGACAACGTCGACGTCGAGGACTGGCTTACGATGTACGAGCGAGTGTGCGACAACAACAGGTGGGATCCTACAATGATGCTTGCAAACGTAATATTTTATCTGAAGGGAACTGCGAAGCAATGGTATGACACCCATGAAGCTGACCTAACGAGCTGGGATGTTTGCAAAGAAAAAATGCGAGACCTGTTCGGCAGACCTGTCGGTCGTCAGCTGGCAGCTAAAAAAGAACTTGCGTGCCGCGCTCAGACGTCCACAGAATCCTATGTCGTGTACATACAGGATGTGCTGGCCCTCTGTCGCAAGGCTGATGACAACATGACCGAGGCAGACAAGATTGGCCATATATTGAAAGGTATTGCAGACGATGCCTTCAATCTCTTGATGTGTAAGGATTGTGCCACTGTGGATGCAATTATTAAGGAGTGCCGGCGCTTCGAAAAAGCGAAGGGCCGCCGCGTCACTCAAACTTTCGACCGGTTGCCCAATACCGCCGCGACATCTTCTTGCGAAGACCCGCCGCGGTTCGTTCAGCCCGCAGGACCGGAAGAAATAACGCGCATCGTTCGCCGTGAGCTTGAGGCCATGGCCCCGGCTCCCGTTCGTTCAGACTGTCGGGAATTAGCACATGCGCATATACCAAAGGTTTCATTTCGCGTTAACTCATCGAAACCATGGTTCACTAAAGCTCTTCTTACTCTAAAGAATAAAAAGAAGCGTCTTTACAGGATGGCCAAACGTGTTGACACACCTGCGTCTTGGAGCAAACACAAGTCTTGTGATGCAGCCTACTGTAATGCCCTGCGTCAAGCCAAGCAAAAGTATTTCTCTTGCGATCTGCAATCACTACTTCAAAACAACCCCAAAAAATTTTGGAAAACGATCTCTCCCGTTAAAGATTCCGACATTTCACAGCTACTTGATAGCTATGGCTTACCGATTGCACGAGAGCTTTCAGCATCTATCTTTAACAATTACTTCACGTCCGTATTTACAGAGGAAGACCATTCAAATATACCAACACCCATCGAACTTGATTGTACATACATGGCCCCCATCAACATAACAACCACTGGTGTTGCTGAGCTGATCAACAACCTCAAGATGTCAACTTCTTCCGGCATGGACGGTATAAATTCAAAAATCTTAAAATATACTGTAGTTTCCTCTAGCACAGTCCTTTCCTGCTTGTTCCAACAGTCCCTCTCAACAGGGGAAGTTCCGTATGACTGGAAGGTCGCTAAAGTTATACCTTTCTTTAAATCTGGCGATAAAAGCGCTGTTAACAATTACCGCCCAATATCACTAACAAGCGTTCCCGGTAAGTTACTAGAACACATAATCTTTTCAAACGTAGCAAATCACTTGGAAACTAACTAGTTCTTCTTTAAACATCAACATGGATTTAGAAAAGGACTATCATGTGAAACGCAACTTTTCGAATTGACTACAGATATTTTCCTAAACATGGATAAGGGCATGCAAACAGATTCCATCTTCATAGACTTCGCTAAGGCTTTCGATCGTGTTGCTCATTGCCGTCTCATAGCTAAACTCTCATGCTTAAATATCGATTCCCTAACAGTATCTTGGATAAGAAATTTCTTGTCATTCCGTAAGCAATTCACCGTCGTCGATAACTTTATTTCCAGTATCAGCGATGTAACATCTGGTGTCCCACAAGGAAGCGTACTCGGACCATTACTTTTTCTGATCTATATTAACGACCTGCCATCCGAAATAACGTCATCCATTCGCTTGTTCGCAGACGATTGTGTGATCTATCGTGAAATCTGCTCAACTTCCGATCACGTCGCTCTCCAACGAGATCTTGACCGTATTACTAACTGGTGCTCTTCTTGGCAAATGACTCTAAACACTGATAAATGCAAACTAATAACATTCACCCGCAAAAAGACATTTTCCGCTTTCGATTACTCACTTGATAATAACCCCGTCACACGCACCAACTCATATAAGTACCTCGGCATTCTCCTTACACCTAACCTGTCATGGTCTGCGCACATCGAAAAAATAACTGCTAAAGCTTCACGTACGCTCGGCTATCTTAAACGCAACCTTCGTGATGCTCCTGTCCTCACCAGACAAATCGCTTATCAGACTTTTGTAAGGTCACAACTGGAATTCGCAGCCCCTATCTGGTCACCTCGCCAAGCTTACCTAATCGCATCTCTCGAATCGATCCAAAACCGCGCCGCCCGCTTCATTGTCAGAGACTATCACCGCGACTCTAGCGTGACTAGCATTAAGTCATCTTTATCTCTCTCATCTTTTGAATCACGAAGAACCATAGCATTGCTTTGTCTATTTCACAAGATAATCCATAGCACGCACCCGTCCACTCTGCCGCTCACTCGTCCATCTCGTACATCTCGGCGTTTACATAATCATCTCAGTTTCCAGCGTATCTTTGGCCGAACAAATGCTTTCAATTCTTCCGCGTTACCACGTGCCATTCAACATTGGAATAACCTACCAAATGACATAGTTGACATTCTTGACCCAGTATCCTTCAAAGCACGCTTATGCATATTATTTCCATAATTCGTCACAACTAAACCATACCGCGCACCTAAGCAAATACTTGTAGCGAAGTTGTATAGGTTTTTCTTTTTGTTTTGTTTGAATGTTTGTTTTAATTGCTTTAACACTATTACAGACTTGTTCTTCCACCTTCACCTCCTACCATTTGTATAATCTCTTGGTACCTTTTTGTTACTTCACACAGTCGTTTGTTTCATTTATCCCGTTATTTATATTGTTAGATATTTGTTCTTTCATGTTTACTCGCTAACAATGTATAATTTCTTTTTACTCCTTTTTTTGGTAATTCCCTGTATCCTCCCCTCACGCAATACTCCTTCGGGAGCCTGTGAGGTAAATGAATAAAATAAAAAAAAAAGAAAGCGTACCCGCTATCTCCCTTATACAAGCGGTCGTTCGGGAGGAAATAGCAAGTTTGGGCATTCCATCTCTCTGCTCAGTCCGCCTTATTAACACCTACCAAATTTCTCCGACCGCTCGCTCCCGGACGCAAAGCTTTCCACCACTCCGTCGCAACCCAGCTGAATGGCGCACAGCGGATGATAAACCCATCTGTTTTAATTGTTCCGGTATTGGACACATCGCCCGTCATTGCCGCATCCACTGGTCGTCGCCTCCTCGGTGGTCGTCTCCGAGTCACTACAGCCAAGTACCCGACAATCGCACTTTCTCGCCCTATACGCCGACTAGGAACATCAACGCCGACAGTGCTCCACCAAGATCGAGCCGATCCCCGTCTCCGCAAGGTCGTAGGTCCCGTTCGCCTCTCGTTCACCGCTCTTCGTCCCCTTCTGCAACCGGTCGCTTCGCTTCGGGAAACTAGGCGGCGCAGCTCCCGGAGGTGAAGCTGCAACTCCGACCCGGCCCACAAATCCTCTATTGACCCTGCCTACATGTGGAAACCTGCTGGACATTGAAGTCGATGGCGTTCCTGTTAGATCTCTCGTTGATACAGGAGCGCAGCTTTCAGTTATGAGCGCTGCTCTCCGCCGCCGGCTCAAAAAGGTTCTGACCCCCGCCGTACCGTGCACCGTGCGAGTCGCCGATGGGAGTACGTCACCTGTCCTTGGAATGTGCACAGCACGTGTGACCATTGGGACCTGATGGCGAGTACGTCCTGTCGCCGCTTACTGACGTGGTTTTGTCGCGTAATATTGCCCTACCGAGCACCTTAATTCGGATCCGCGAAAACTGCGCTCGCGTGCCCATCCTCAATTTTGGGTTCTCGTCACATGTTTTGCCACACGGTATCGCCATAGCGCATATCACTCCTTTGGAAGAATTTCAGATTTATTTTTTGACCTCTGAATCCTTCCTCAGTACGAACGGACCTTTGTCATCCACTCCTTCGTACTCGACGCCTGCGGACGATGTTTCTAAGATGATCGCCCCCGACCTTCCTTCCGAGCAAACAACAGCTCTTCGTCATCTCCTGTCATCTTTTCGGGACATCTTTGATTTTTACGACCGTCCACTTGGCCAGACATCTGTTGTCACGCATCGCATCAACACCGGTGACGCCAGCCCCATTCATAGGCGGCCATATCGTGTCTCGGCAACAGAAAGGGCCATCATACAGAAAGAAGTAGACAGGATGATGGACAAGGACATCATTGAACCCTCCAGTAGCCCGTGGGCATCACCGGTTGTCTTAGTAAAGAAAAAAGATAACTCGTGGCGCTTCTGCGTTGACTACCGTCACCTCAACCGGATAACAAAGAAGGATGTTTATCCCTTGCCTCGCATTGATGACGCTCTTGACTGCCTTCACGGATCCCAATACTTTTCATCAATTGACCTCCGCTCCGGCTATTGGCAGATTAGCGTCGATGAGATGGACCGCGAGAAAACCGCCTTTGTCACACCGGACGGTCTGTACCAATTTAAAGTCATGCCCTTTGGATTATGCAATGCGCCAGCTACATTCGAGCGCATGATGGACTCTCTCTTGCGCGGCTTGAAGTGGTCTACATGCCTGTGTTACCTCGACGATGTGATTGTGTTTTCGCCGAACTTTTAGAGCCACCTGCGGCGCCTCACAACCATACTCTCCGTGTTTCGCAGGGCTGGCCTTCAGCTAAACTCCTCCAAGTGCCATTTCGGTCGCCGTGAAATTAACATGCTTGGTCATCTCGTCAACGCCGCCGGAATCCAACCTGATCCACAGAAAGTTCACGCCGTGCGAAATTTTCCTGTACCTTGTTCAACGAACGATGTCCGTAGTTTTCTGGGCTTATGCTCTTATTTTCGGCGATTTGTGAAAAATTTTGCGGACATCGCTCACCCTCTCACTGACCTTCTTAAGAAAGACGCCTCTTTCTCTTGGGGACCGCTACAGGAGAAAGCCTTCTCTACCCTGATTGAGCGGCTTACCACTTCCCCGATTCTCTCCCACTTTGACCCTTCTGCGCCCACTGAAGTACGAACTGACGCGAGTGGTCATGGCATCGGCGCTGTCCTCGCTCAGCGTCAACAGGGCCAAGACCGTGTCATCGCTTACGCTAGCCGCCGCCTTTCCACGCCCGAGCGAAATTACTCTATTACTGAGAGAGAATGTCTCGCGCTCGTATGGGCGGTCGCGAAATTTCGCCCGTACCTTTTCGGTCGGAGCTTCTGCGTTGTCACCGACCATCACGCCCTCTGCTGGCTCTCCTCTTTGAAGGACCCAACTGGACGACTTGCACGTTGGGCATTGCGCCTACAAGAATATACATTTTCTATTATATATAAGTCAGGACGCCTGCATAAAGACGCTGACTGCCTGTCCCGCAATCCCGTGGATCAACCGGACGATACCGATGCAGACTCGGACATCAGTATTCTGTCCCTCTCCGGCTTCCTCCACATTGGCGACGAGCAGCGCAAGGATCCTGTTCTTCGAACACTTATGGAACGCCTAAGCTCCTCGCCCAATGACCCGTCCCTTCGGATGTTCACCTTGCGCGATGGAACTTTATACCGTCGTAGCGTTCGTCCTGACGGCCCGGAGCTCCTCCTAGTCGTCCCCAAGCACCTTCGACTCACCGTGCTCCAGCAACTTCATGACGCTCCTACTGCTGGACATCTGGGCGTCACTCGTACTTACGACCACCTGCGGCGCCGCTTCTTCTGGCCTGGCATTTATCGCTCTGTGCGCCGTTATGTCGCTTCTTGCGACCTGTGTCAGCGCCGGAAGACGCCTGCTATGCCTCCCGCTGGTTTGCTTCAACCCATTGATATACCTACAGAGCCCTTCTTCCGTGTGGGCCTCGACCTCCTTGGTCCGTTTCCAATTTCCATCAAAGGAAACAAATGGATTGCTGTAGCAACCGATTATGCCACTAGATATGCCATCGCACGAGCCCTGCCAACCAGCTGCGCTACAGATGTCGCCGACTTCTTACTAAAAGACGTCATCCTGCACCACGGCGCCCCTCGCCAGTTGCTGACGGATCGCGGCCGCTACTTTCTATCGAAGGTCGTTGATGATCTGCTCCGCTCCTGTTCTACAGAACATCGGATTGCTACCGCGTACCACCCTCAAACGAACGGCCTTACCGAGCGACTCAACCGCACACTCACTGAAATGCTCGCCATGTACGTTTCCAACGATCACCGCGACTGGGACGTCGCTTTACCATACGTCACTTTCGCATACAACTCGTCCCGTCACGACACTGCCGGATTTTCACCATTTTTCCTTTTGTACGGCCGCGACCCCACCTTGCCTTTTGACACGTTGCTACCTTCCGCAGTACAGTCACCCAGCACTGCTTACGCTCGCGATGCTATTGACTTAGCCGCCCAGGCCCGAGATGTCGCCCGTCATCGCCTCACAGTCTCGCAAGCTTCTCAAAAGCGACGCTACGACCTTCGGCACCGAGACCACCATTTTTCACCTGGTTCCCTTGTCCTTCTCTGGACGCCTTCACGTCGTGTCGGCTTGTCGGAAAAATTACTGTCCCGTTTTTCTGGTCCGTACCAGATCTTACGCCAACTGTCCGACGTGACCTACGAGATCGCCCCACTCGGTCAGCCTTCCGTGCCTCCCAACTTAACCAGTGATGTTGTTCACGTCACCAGGCTCAAGCCCTATGTCCCCCCAATAAGTGAGGCTGTTTAACTTGCACCGGGACGGAGCTCCCCCACCGGGAGGGTGATGTTACGGTGAAGTGAAGGAAGACGTTGAATTAGACTAGAGAAAGACGAAGTCTGGCGGTTGCCTGAACGCCATATCCATCATTTGTAAATATAAGTTATTTTACACTCGTGGGCCTGCTTTCTTCCCGCAACAATATGTATATATCACTGTACCCACGTAGCACACAGCTCAGTGATCAATCGTTAGTTTACGATGTATGCTATGTTTATTATGTATTGCATAGTAAACATCGCATACATTGTAAGCTAACGATTGATCTCTGAGCTGTGTGCTACGTATGGCGGCGGACGTGGAACATCCTTTTTGCCGCAGGCTTCACGAGCACGTGACGCCTGCGGCAAAAAGGGCGTTCCACGTCCGCCGCCAAGGTCTGTGAGTGGTGGCGCTGGCTAACACTCCCAGGGTTCTCATAGGGCACTTAAAATACCCAAAGAAAGTGGATGGGGAGAGAGCGCCACGGTAGCTCAATTGGTAGAGCATCGCACGCTAAATGGGAAGGTTGTGTGTTCGGTTCCCACTTGCGGCAAGTTGTTTTTTTCATCCACTTCAATTTCCGTTAATTTATCGCTTCTTTATTTCATTTAATAAGCACAATTTCCCCTATGTTGTCCTTGGGGTCAGTGTTTGTTGGCTTCTTATGATATATATATATATATATATATATATATATATATATATATATATATATATATATATATATATATATATATATATATATATATATATATATATATATATATATATGTATATATATATATATAAGCTCTCCCATTTTTTCTCTACCACGGAGCTGGCTTCTCATGCTTGATACGCATACACTTTCTTGCTATAAACGGAGAACTCCTGCAATCATTGCTGCTCGCACTGTCGCATCGATGAAGACATCGGTGTCCCATGGCGGTGCTCGAGAAGTCCTAAATAGAGACGATTGCCTGTTGGTCGACCAAGTTGCCAAGCACTCTGCTTGTAACCCAAAAAATGAAACGCGCTTATAAGTGCACTTTCTATTTTTTCTGCCACTAGTGTAACAGGCGGCAGTATTATGATAGACGGCCTCTAAGAACAGATGCGGAACTGAAATGAAGAATAATGTCATGTGTCCACTTACAGTTACGCCCTGAGTGCTATGATTCACGATAGCCGGTATTAATTATGCTTTCGTTAAAGGTCAAGTGAACTCGTGAGCGTTAATCTTTGAGCGTTATACGTGATGCAGACATGAAAACAAAAGAAAGGCAAAACCAGGTTCTTTTTTTTGCTTAGAGGTTAATAAATTCTTCTCTCCTTTCATTTGGGAAGCTGCCTGCTTTTGCACCCCAGGCCTAAGGCGACGCCACCGAACTCCACAGCTGACCTCACGGTGCCGAACTACTGCCGGTAAGGCCCTTCTCGGTTTTCTTGCGCCCCTACAGCCCCTGCTCCCCAATTCTCTCCCACTGTTCCTGCTTTATTTTCTATCCGCCGCGTTTCGTTTACGCTGGCCGGAATTTCCAAAGGCCGGAGTGACCTACCCGGCGGGACAGTCGCCCCTCTAAGCGATTCACATTGCAAATTCGATAGCGTGCACCGTTAAAGCCCTCCCGCGTCCTCTTCGCTTTTTTCCTCCGCGCCGCGTCTTACTTTCGGCAGCCGCTTCGTTCGGACGGATTCCCGAGTGCGATCCCGAAAACCTATTTCAAAGTCAATCGACCCAAACCGCAGTCAAGCCGAGCTGACAACGGCAGCTCCTCGGAGGACGCGCCACTGGCCGAGGCTATTTTGTTCGGGGCTGAGACCGCAGCGCGAAAGTCGAGCCCTTTGTAGGGAAGATGGGGAACGTGCCGGCGCGTCCGTATCCCGCATTGTGGTGCGCTGTGGTGCGCGCTGGGGGAGTGGTGTGCTGAAGGATCAGGATCAGAAGGCATTCGCGCGAAGAGAACAGAACGAAACCGGAGGAGAAGGTAGAAGTAGGAAAAGTGCGCAGCGAGGCACGAGGAAGAGCGGGCGATGCGGGGGGATTGTGCAGGAATGCGGAGCATAAGGTGTCGGCTTCTGCCGTATCGACGTACGCTGGCTGCACTCAAGAGCTTGGAGTTTGGCATTCGGCATTGCGGTGACTGGAGCGTTGCCGCCTGTGGCGCGCATTATTTCCCAACGGACGTAACGCCAGAAAACCGGCAATTAGATGCGCTAACACGACTTCCCCATGTTTCTTGCTAAGCTGCTCCTGTATACTCAAATACGAGAAAGATCTGCCGCGTAAGATGCCGTAATGTGGCCGTGCTCGCTCCTTGAAATGCTGCAATAATTGACTTTGTGAAAATAAAATTACATCTCTTTTTTTTTTGTTTGCCCAGACGTATTCCTTGTTCCACTGCAGGTGTGACTGCACACTCGTTATCGTATTTTAATGTAGCCTGCCTTTTTACAACAAGTACGTTTTTTTTTATTTATATGAATAGGTTTCGTGCCAAGTTCCTTTCGAAGCGCACAACAGAATGCACGGTATTACTTGCGCTTACTTGATTCAAACATGACAAATCAAAAGAACGGCTTCCAATAGCCGTTTCTATATTTATGTATTTTCTATATGCTTATATATATTAAAAATCTCTATACTTCTGTCCTTCTCTACACCGAAACAACAACAACAAAAAAGATATTGAAAAAAGGAAGAGCCGCCAGTGCCTCCTTTCTTGTTGCCACATTAATTCCCACTGCTTACCTTTGTTTCTTCTCTTCCTGTCTCCATAACCGGTCTTGTGCTGGGTACATTTTGAACGCCGCAGAATTCGCGTAGTAGCGTTCCCTTCATTCCGTAACAAAAGTTGCTACCTTGTAACCAGCATTTATTGTGCGCGGTCAAGAAATAAGCGTTCAGTTGTTAGTGTGTCGCGTGACTGTCTTGCCATATTTTGCCCTTCGTGTTCTCTGCCGCCGTTTGCATGACTTGACAAAGCACCGTGTCAAACAGCGTACGTTCAAGTGTGTTCAATATTAGCGAGCGTTAGTCACGATACACTGAACTTTTTAAGCAGCTAGCTTCCATAAGGCTTCCACCATGTGGCTGTTTGTTGCCTTCTTCGTCTTCAATTGCGACATAAAAACTCCTTACGTTTCTTGCTCAGGCTTCTTCGTGCTTTACGGAAACGTTGACCGATCTTCGGTTTATCTCCCATAGCGAGCTTGTCCTGATAGTAAGGACCTGTGGGCCCCTGTCTCTACTGCACATTTGATGATAACCTGGAACTACTACTACTACTACTACTACTACTACTACTAGTAGTAGTAGTAGTAGTAGTAGTAGTAGTAATAGTAGCAATAATAGTAATAATTACTTCAATTATGGGGTTTAACGTGCCAAAACCACTTCCTGATTATGAGGCACGCCGTAGTGGAGGACTCCGGAAATTTCGACCACCTGGGGTTCTTTAACGTGCACCTAAATCAAAGTATACGGGCGGGTGCTTTCGCATTTCGCCCCCATCGAAATGCGGCCGCCGCGGCCGGGATTCGATCCCGCGATCTCGCGCTCAGCAGCCCAACACCATAGCCACTGAGCAACAACGGCGGGTAATAATAGTAATAATGATGATAATAGTAATAATAATCAGCAGCCTATTTTTACCCGGAAGTTTGACGGAAGGTAAATCTGACGTCAGCCAATCAGTAGTGCGACTGTGCCAACGCGTGCGATCGCTGCGTGTCCCTGGACAGAAAGTCTTCTCCTAAGTCCCCGCCCCCAGTATTGAGCATGCATTTAAATGTATAGTGTAGAGTGACGTCTCGAGCGTACGGGCGTGCTCCGTAGCTTCCGCTCCGGTGCCAGATTATCGCGAAATGAGATGCACGTGAAGCGCGCGCGGAAAGCAACGCGAGAGCGCCGGAGGGTTACATGGATATTGACCGGCGCGACGCGACATGTTATATATGCGCGCGGCGTCCCCCGAAAGGGCGGCCCAGCGGCCGCGATCCTTCGCCGCGAAGAGGACGCCGCGCACGCGAGACGATGTGAAGAGGCCCTCTGTCTTCATCCATCAAGAGTCTGCGCTGGAGCAGCGCAGGCCTGCAGCAAAGCTGGGGAAGACTGGGAAAATACGCGGGACGACATCCCTCTTCCTCCCGTCCTCCTTTCCTATCCCATCTTCCCTCGCCGAAAAGGCGTGTTGCGGCCCCCGCGCGGTCTTCTTTTTGACCAGCGGTCATTCTCTGCGGCTTGAGCCCGCAACTGGGCTTGCGACATCCACGTCGCTTCCTCTCTCTTTTTTTTTATTTCTTCTCTTACGCCACACTACGTAGCGGTCTCGGTTTCTCGTTGGGTCTGGCTTCTTATCCTGTCTGTACGCGTGTGAGGCAGTCCGTTCTGTCTAGCCTTTTTTTTCTGTATTTTGTATTCTTGTAACTGCCAGGAGAGGTAGTACTATCCTACCGTCATTTTTTTTTTGCTTCCTCGTTTGCTAGGGCCTTTTCAAAACTTTTTTCCCCTTTCCTCACCAGCTCGGAATCTTAGGTACGGCGCATATGAGACGCCGTGCGAGCGCCTTGCTTTCTGAGTCGCACATGCTCTCCGAGACCGCGGTGCCTCAGGAAAATGTCCAGACTTTGCCAGGAATTTTGTAATAGCTGCCACACGAATAGAAACACGAACCCGAGGAATGAAGGAATATTTTTTTTTGTATTGTGACAAACAGGGACAAGGGAAAAAAAATATTGTTGGCATACTCCGTATGCGGATCGAGTCGCAAGAATGTGACGCTCATTAGATGTTTCGTTCCGTGAATGCATTTCTATCACGTCTTCTCCGTGCTTACCTCCTATAAAACTGGGCGCCAAGATGCCCCCGCAGCATACTTTTTTTTGTTTTCGCTGTATGCCTTGTACAGCGGGGCTCGGGCGCCTCTCAAGGGATTGTGTTCACTTTTTGGCCGGGCCTACCCGCATCGTTAATTTTTGGCGATGTAAATAAACTCCACTTTGACTTTGACGTGAGGAAAAACATCAGGGACAACAGGTATACACATCACAACCAGTGCGCGTGGTTGGCTCGGCAAAATTATGAACAGCAAACTGGTCCTCATGACCTCATGACACTATACAGAAAGGTGGGAGTGCTCGCCCGCCAGGATTGTGACCCGGTAGTCGTTTATGTCGTGTTCCCAAGGGCGTCGGCGTCATGGGCGTCATTGTCGTTGACATCGAGACGAAAGCTAAACCGTCCTGCTTACATTCTCTGACTATATCCACTGCTATAAAAATTATCTGCAGCTCCCGTATAACATGGTGCAACATTCCTGCATCACTGCGCCTTCACCACTTCACCGAACAAGGACGCGCGGTAACGTTTAAGTGGCGTCCAAGCCGCTGTGCCACAGTGGGCAACCAGGACGCCGATGAAGCTGCTCGACCTACTCACGAAGATGATCCATGTTGCTGTCAAGAACGATGCCACAGAGAAACTTCGCGTGCTTTAGAATGATGCCATGAAATTTTTATAAAACACGGCGAATATCTGGCACACAGGTGTCCGTCATCTTCGGCTTCGTTCCCCATCCGAACGATTCTGAACCGAGACAACAGTACTTTTTTGACACTGAGCTGGCGTAGCTTTACCCAACTTCTTTGATTTGAGTGTCGGAATGAGCCACAGTGTTGCTTGTGATAAGTGCGGCAGCGGGAAAACTATCGAACATGTTTCGTGCCGTGTCCTCTCTATAGCGCACATAGGTTGTCGCTATCCGGGCTAACGCATATCGTCGACCGGCCGCTTTCGAGGCAGGTAATTCCGGAGTGACGGACGGTCTATGCGGTGGTCAAGCTAGAAGTGAATTGAATATATTGAATTTTATACGATCGAGTGTCCTTTCAGGGAGGCTTTGATATTCCCGGCTGATGTCCGGGAGTCACCGACCGAACAATGGCTGACCGAACCCACTGAACCGAAGCCACTGCTTGTAGCTTCGACGATCTAACGAGAACCGGCATATACGCATTAAGGGGCGGACGGCTGCTGGTCAGCCTGTGTTGATTGGATGTGCTACGAGCTAGAACATACGTTTTGCGTATACTATAGACTGTTTCGAGCTGCGGCGCTTCCTCAACAGTGGAGCGATAAAGAAGCATTCAATGTATTACCTGTCGTAGCAGTCATTTCCCGCTAGGGATGCCGAAACGATGGTCACCGCAAACGTTTATTGCGATGTTTACTGCCGCGAAGGTTAGTCGCACGACTGATTTCTCTCGAGCAGGGCAGTCTACTTTTTTTTGTCGTGATTGTAAGTACAATCAAATTGCTTACAACTTCACGACAGTTTAAGCGAAATTTGCTTTAATACCATATTCGCTGAAAAAGGACTTGTTTTCTAGGCGTAAAAAGGGCGAAAGGGAAAGTACTCACAGGTATTTGGGCGGAGGGTAGCCTTGGGCTGCACAAGGTAGTTCCACGGAGTCGCCTTCGTTCGCCACCACAGAAGATCGCACATTTGTGATCCGAGGAGGCACGTTCACTTTCAGATCTTCCAGAACAAGCAACGAAAAAGAAAAAGAGAAATAGAAACGAAAATTGTTAGCACATAAAAGATTCACGATAACTCACTAGCAACTAACAGGACCAGTACACTGTACACAGGTAAGGAACTACACGTATGCGGTCGTCGTCTCCAACCATGTTTCCTCTGTCTACAGCACCCCTCAAAAGTTTTTAAGGTATAGCGCTCGCGACCACTCCTGCCATACGGAAGAGCACTAGATTCACCAATAAACAACTTGCTGCCAAAGGACTGAGATGCATATTGCACTTCGCATCCTCGATCTGAGGCGGCGGCACTCGCCCCCTGACCTGCGTGTGGGGGGTGGGTAGATCACCTTTTCCGTTGGACATCAAAGTTTATTCTATTTATCTCCAGGTGTGCAACGCGGTCCACGACGACTGATCTTCGCGCTCTCACGGCAGGCTCCGAAACTTTCGATAAATACTGTAGGTTTCCTTTCTCCCCAAACGCCGTCATCTGCGACACACCAATTTTAATCCCTGACTTTGGTAGCTAGCTAGTTTGGCACACTGGTGTCGATGTACAGTCACAGAGGATTTTCTGCCACTCGTTGAACCATCCACTAAGCCATGGCACTGTCTCATTTTCGTTTATGCAGGGGCCCTATAGTGTAAAACTATTCCAATATGTTTTTATTGCAATCTCCTGACGTCAAATCTGCGTAATTACCGACGCATGCGTCGGGCGCTAACCAGCAGCGTTGTTTAAAAGCCCAATCAAATGCTCTTCTCGTTTATAGGATGTCACTTTCTTTTGCTTTCAAAGCGAATAGCATTTCCTACATTGAACAGTTTTTCTTATCTAACTGGCTGAGAAGAGACGAGGGCCACGCTGAAGTGGAGAGAGTTTCGACGTGGCTGAGCAAGCATACTGGAAGTATTTAACCAGATGAGGAAGGTGGTGCCGGCGTCTGCAATTGGTCCGCTTCCCCTTACTTCGCTTGTGCAGGCTAGTCGAAAATCGCAGCGGCGTGCAACGGAAGGTTATAAATGCCACTAATACGGATACTCAGCAAAGTAGAATTGACAGAGCAATGCCGTGTACGCGCTGAAAAGTCTCGAAAACGTTACATGGCCACGCAAAAAGAGTGTAATGCAATATCTTTCAAAGATCCCTGACTGCTTCTCACGCTTCCCAGCAACTGCAGCTTATGTAAACCTAACGTTTTCCTGGAAACGCTGGCGGCGAACGCTATGTAAGAAGGTGACCTTCCTAGCTCTCTCTCTCTCTTTTTTCTTTTTTTATGGTAAGAGCATCGCACGCGTAACGCGAAGACATGGGATCGTTTCCCGCTTGCCATCAGTTGTTTACTAATGCATTTTCATTTCCAATTACTTAGCATTTCTTTAATTTAATTAGTATGTACAAGTAATTTTTCCTATGTTGTCATTGGCGTCTTTGTTGGCTTCTTATCATATATTATGTAAGAAGCGAATTTTCCTCGGCGTGCGGTTGGCACAAGTGGCTACATGAACGCACTTTTTGCGGTGAGTATACTTACCAGTATATATATATATATATATATATATATATATATATATATATATATATATATATATATATATATATATATATATATATATATATATATATATATATATATATATATATATATAAGGACCCAAAGGACAACATAGGGGAAATATATACTGGTGTACTCAGCGCAAAAAGTGCGTTCATGTAGCCACTTGTGCCACCCACACGCCGAGGAAAGTAGAGCAGCGTAGGTAAGCACACTGAAGACGAGCATTACCTGTCACGACTAGCCTGCCGTAGGAGCTGAGCTTTGTTTCTCCAGTTAGCCGGTGCCAGGTACGACAGCGGAACTCGGTGGAAGCGTCAGACTGTTGAACTCGGCGTACTTGCAGCTCTCCGCTAGGAAACACGCTCATGCGACCACCTAGAAAAAAGAGGGGAAAAAGTTGCTTACCCCTGAATTCTCCACTTTCAGTTTATCAATTTCTGGCAATAGTCTTGAATTTGAATCAAGATTTACAGCATAAAAGCTAATCGAATGAGACTGTAGCGCAGCAACGTGGCTCTGCCATGTGTACACGTTGTTACGCACGGCGTTGTAGCGTTTCTGTAATGCGTGCCTACCAATTCTTTTGTGTTTTTACGTTTTGGGTCGCTAAATTCTATGAAACAACCCATGACTCCATGACCATGGCCACACCGCATGACCAGAGTCAGATTTAGCTTGAAACGTGCATGGAGTGGAATGTAAAGAAATAGTGAATGAACGTAGCGAAATATAGTCTGAGCCTCCATACTCATCTAACGTTGCCACTGTAGCACAATGCCGTTAGGCTTCCAGTAGAACCTGTGTAGGCTAACTGCTGATTGATATTTCGGGCCGATAGGGCTCCAAACAGCAGCACAACAGCGATGGATGTACTGAACGAAGATACAGCACCGCCGATTATCGCAGACATGACTTCATTGTCACGGGTTAACCATTCTGCGGGCAGTTTCTTTCCAGCGTCACGAAATCTAACGAAGTACGTTGCAATTTCAGCCGAGTGGAAGCACGGCGTATTCCTGACAAGCGCCTGGTCAGTTCTGATGCATCGCGTAAAGCGCGCCGCCAACATTCAGCCTTCGTTTACAGAAGCATAGTGGCCATGGCGTCTGGCTGTGAAGCCGATCGTGGCTTGTTCGATCTGAGCTACCGCTGTACAGTTAGAGGCGGGTGCGCCAGTGACCCACACTATAACTAGACCTAGGCACGTAACACGCTAAACTTGAACGCAATAACCCTGGCCAGCCGCATATTGAGAAAGATAAGGACATTGGCTAGTCTGCACGAACATCTATAGAAAGCAGACACTTAGTTTTTATTGTGACGTGCAATTACCTGATCGAAATTAACCGCGCCCACCCCCGCTATAGGTACAGGAAGATTGGCTCCAAGGCATTAAAGTTCTGTTCCCTGATTGCCGAGTTGTTCGGACACGTACGCGGCAGGTGGACGTTGAAAAACACGTCCATTTTCTCCCTAATCACAATAAAAAGAATCAAACCCATCGTCTCTACGGCCCTTCTTGGTCGACTACGCCCAAAATCGGGTGTTCGATCGCGTGCCCAAAAGAGAACAAAACTACTGAACTTTTTTTTTTGTTGTGTACTTCTTATAGTTATTATTTGCTTGATTTTTGCACAGCAACACCCCCGCTCTTTCTTGAGGACAGCAGCTTTTCCGAAGTAGAAGGAATGCAGGGCGGTGTTTGGAACTGCTTCACAATTGCCTCTGCAGTCTCCAGTTTGAATAAATGCAATTAGTTCGGTCTTAATAAAACTTTAAATAACACTACATGATTTGGTATCGCTGGGGCCTGCAATTGCGCATACATCGAGTGCTCACTCCCTATGTGCGTTGAAGCGTATAGCACCGTAGCAGTTGATGTACTTTTTGTCGAAGCCTAAAAGCCGCCACTATTGAACGAAATCGGCTATTGATCCTGGGAACAACCACGTGACAACTGCAGTGGTCATTTCGCCACCGTGAAATATGATGCACATATTTGGTGCAATACTGGATCCGTGCGTCTTTACGCGCGTTTCATCTTTACGGGCACCGGTATTGAGCGGCACTGAACACGGCCTATCTTCTGGCTATATAGCGCGCGTACGCGAACACCAACGTATACGCGTAAATATACACGAATGCAAGCCCGAAAACGACAGTGTGCATAGTATACGGTGCCCTGGGCGTAAATGAACGGTAAAAGAGAGAAGTGCGCCGACCGTTGGTGACGACGTCGGCCTTGTCGGCGATCTTCTGCTCCCACGAGACGACGACCACGTCGTCCCGCACGAAGGACGGTACGTGACATCGGAGAACGGCCGTGTTTCCAGCGATGGTGAACTCGTCGTACACTTGCACTTCGTAGTACTGCTCCACGACTGCGGGCGGACAGGAAAAAAAAAAGAAGAAAGAACGATAGGAATGTAAACGGGGACACGTGGGATAGACAAGTACATTAACGCTTCTTTATTTCATTTTCCGACGCAAGCTTTTTTTTTGTATCTTTTCTTCTGTTTCAGGAGGCGGTTGGCAAGTGCGTTTCGAGTGAAAGCTCAAACGCGACTTTGGCGAGACTTTGGATTTGAGAACAATTAGATCGGAAATGTTGAAGGGCCTCATTTCGTTTTTCAATGGTGCCTGAGTTCATCCATTTTTTGGGAGAGATAACTACTTTAAAATTGCCGGTTGCAAGTACACCCCCAAGCGAAATATGCGCAGCCTCTTAACAACGCCGCCGATTCTTTCCGGCATATATTGTATACTCAGAACTATAAACGCTACCCAAAAGCTTAGTATGTCGTTTATTTTGCTTAATTTGGTTTTGTTGTTGTTGCACTTACCCATTTAGAGAAGTTACCCGAAGACGCATCCTTCATAATAGTTGAGGTGCAACCAACTTCACGCACAAGCGTAACTCCTTTCGCAATTGAAAAACAAAGAAACAAGAAAAAGAAAAAAAGAACACTTGACCAAAGCACGTAAAGACGACTCCATGCGAGAGTACCATTTTTGTAGCCATTATTTAGGTTTTTCTTTCCCTAATTCCTTTATCTCTTAATGCTATGACGACATGAACATATTTATTTATTTATTTATTTATTTATTTATTTATTTATTTATTTATTTATTTATTTATTTATTTATTTATTTATTTATTTATTCCAGTTTTAGCAGCAGACAGAATGTAAAGACAGATGCAGGGACAGAATTTAAAGGCAGTTCGTGCCTGACGAGACCTCTGACCCTATACAGTTCAAAGCGATGCAGTTACAAAACACTCAAAAGAAAATTTTGCTGAACAAGAGAAGATATACAACGCAACATTTTACACTGTTCTAGAGTTCCGAGAACGTGTCACTTGTACAGTGACACGTTCGAATACGTATATCCAATAATTGGGCTAAATGAAATACTATCGAGAAAACTCGCCGCATTCTATCATACTTAGCCAAATTGGAAAAGGCATCCACGTTGTTTTGCCCAATACGCCCTTTGCTTCAAGCTTGTGCCAAAAGTTGAGCGGTGCCTGTCGTTGGCTGTTGCTATACAGCTATACAAAGAAATGCTAGAATACACTGAAAACAGGGTCTGACGTGAACTTAGATGCTGTGGCTTCTTTTTCGTTTTGTGCTTGTTCTGCGTATGCAAATAGGCATTATGTTGCCATTTCCATCAAGCAATGGCATTTGATGTTGATGGTTACCAGATTGCGAGTCGGCTTCGATGGTTCTGCGACCCTCGCGACAATGTATGAATGTGCAGCATAGCATGTTTTACCGGGGTCATCAAACCAAGGCTAGGCATCGCGTCCTGCTGCACTACGCTTGGAGCGATCGCGTTCGAATTGATGGAGTTTCAGTTCGCTGCTAAAGAAAACAAAAAGTTTTTCTCTTAGGTAAGGCTAACATAGCAAACTTAGTGTTAGAACACTTAAGCCCATAGTTATAATTGTGTGATGTGTTAGACCACGTTTCTGACGTCATTGAAGAAAAGGAAACGCACGTTTTTTTTTATTGTTTTCCTTTCTTCGACTCCCCTTTTCGCAAGAGTTGTACTTCTTTCAGGTAACCAGGCCGCACGCGAACTGTCGCAGTCAGATTTGCATTGCTAACAATTCCATAGCTCACGTAGCCCGATCTGCTGACGTTCGTACAGAAGCAACAACTGGTGTACGCTTTGATACTCGTAAAGCGCCGTTGTAACAGCGAAAGACATCCGGTTACGGGTGGTACGTAACAATGCCTAAAGAAGAAAGAGAAGCCTGTCGAAATCGATCGTCGATCTTATAGAGATCGGCAACCATGCAACGCCCGACTGCCGTGCACGAATGGGTAGTTGGTGCTCGTGCGGCACGAAAAGATGGGAGAGAAAAAAAAAAAGAAGAGAGAGGAGAATGTGGAACGCGATATTGCTATGTCTCCGCAGATCTCTCGTGGCAGTACTTTCACCTCCTATCGTACTACGCCAGTGCGCTTGAAGTTCTGGTGGCAGGGCCATTTCTCACGCCATGGTGATCAGAGCCTGTAACGCAGCAGGTGGCTATCTTCCAGACACTCGATAAAAGTAGTCGGCTGTTACGTTTTCGCATTACGCGCTAGTTGCCATTTCACGTCCCCGTGGGTGGTTTTCGCGGTCTTGGCTCTGTAGAAAATTTTGCTACATATATGAGGATTTGAATTCCTTACTGCTGCTACGGCCACTGTCTGATCACATTGCAGACGTGTCTATATCAGTGCGCTGTTAACAACAACTGCCATATACGTTGATGTTAGTAGTATTTCGCATCGTACGTGTCTTTATTGTATTCATTACTGTGATGGACGTGAAGTTCAGCCGGCTACCACGCTGTCTTGGTTAAATAGAGACGGCACGTCCGAAACGCATACTCTTAATGGAACAGTGAACGAAAAAAAAATTACTTCATGCCCACGAGCGCGAGGAGCTCGTGAGGAGCCAAACGATGACGATGAAGGATCGTCCGCTATACGGGTGAAAGTTCCAAAAATTTCCATTGAATAGTAACCTCAGGATACCATTTCTCACTAGCACTGACAGCAGCGTTCGTAAAACAGCCTGCGAACTTCACTAAACAATTCTAAGCACTTTGCATGCGTTTTGAATCTTGGTTTTATTGATGAACAAGAGTGCGGTCATTTGTTCGTAACGCTGTGATGTGCCTTATTCTTGTGCAGAAGTCGGTTGTTCAAATATTTGTACCGTGTTTTTCTTGATGTTTCTGCATCTTCCGTTCTCAAAAGCGAATCGCTCTTGCTCTGTTATGTGACCGATAGCATCGCCGAGGTGTGTGGAACTTGCCTTTTTCTACACTAAATAGGGCACGTTACACATAGAAAGAGTACGGAGTGCAAGTGCATGGTTAACCTGTCAGGCGCATACACATCACCAACATTTCGAATTCTTTCGTATGCTGGAACTGCGTGCTCTTGCTTATACAGATAATTTCTCAACGTATTTCGTGCATCTGTGACAATCTTTGGCATGCTGCCTGGGCGTTACAAGAAGTATGACATGCCTACCATGGATAATTCGACGGTATGACCGCCCGGAGGCACAGCCATAGTCTACTGTAGAGTGCTTTATTATATTTGTGCGATCGCCTTTGAGTGTTGTATCGCGTAGTATCGTGGTACTGCGTGAATTTCCTTAATTTTTTCTCCTCTTCTTCTTCTTTCTCCTTTTATTCCCTTTACCCCTTTCCCCAGCACAGGGTAGCCAGCCGGTACTTACACTGGCTAACCTCCCTGTCTTTCCTCCTCTTTGTCTCTCTCTCTTGCTATTTATACAAGCTGCAGGTGCATGTCGTGGAATTAGAAAAACAAGTAAATAATTTATGCCGTAGCGATGACATTAGTTCAAACTAAACGTGATTACGGCCTCCAAAGTACGCCAGAGTTTAATTAAAGACGATCTCCTCATTTTTACGCCAGAAAACGGCGGCACTTGAGCTGAAACGGGAATTAGTTTGCCAGAACACAAGGGTTACCGGAAATGGTGGAGCTGCACTTTCGAAATTAGTCGTTACGTGAACGGTGAGGACTGATTTGTGCACTGACTCGATGACAGCAGGCTTAGCCGTTTCGTCGGAATGAAATTAGCTTATAGGTTTCGTGTAAATGCTAGCTATATCAGGCTTTCAGTTGGGAACGGTCGGAATGGCTTACATATAAAGGTTCGCTTAGCCCGATTTGTTTCAAGGTGCATGCGAACGTGCACAGGTACACCAGAAGTTCTTCCGTGAGTGGCGACGACCTAGATAAGCTATTCGAGTGTTTTCTGTTGTTTTTGTCTCCCCTCCACGTACGTTACCGATGAGGTCTCATACAGTTAGAAATAACGTAATGTGCGACTATCCGAGCCCGACTTGTGACTCGACACGCTGGCGCCGGCTTCGAGCCAGCGAACACCACGTCCCCAAATCCAAAGCAATGAACCACCACAAACCTGCTCGCACGCGCACTTCCGTGCTTAGGACGGCCCCAAAAATGTTTTCCGCTCTGCATCGGTAGGTGGTGCCGTGCACCTCCTGGCGAAACTGCGACGCTGCGAACGGCGGGAATCGCAGCGTGCCGTTGGGAAGCAGGAGCAACAGTCCTTCGAGTGGCTCCACTTCGGCACCTTCGCGCAACCACGTGACCCTCGGCGGAGGCTGACCCGCGGCGGCACAGTTGAGCGAGGCACCCGTCGTGTTGGAGAAGCGCAGCTCCGACGGCAGGGGTTCCAGAAGTCGGGGACCCAGGCCCTGTGGGCTGCTTCGAGCGGGGCGAGCTGCGTAACATCAAAGAGGGAAAGCAGACGGAGTTCTTAGTTGATGCACTACGGTAACGACTGGAACTTTAGGCGTAAAACAAGTGATCGCAAAACATCCTCACTAGTACTGTAAACTGGCCCAATGTTCAAATGTAGGGCCTATGTGGTCCAACGGTGTGCGTAGAGTAAGACTGTTTTCGGGCCTGTAGGGATGGTTATATATGGCACGCCGCTATTTTGGTGCTTAATGTGTATTTTGTTTCATCCAGCAGCCATGGTAGTAGCAATGATCGCTCAGTCGGAACTCCGTAGGATGTGCCACTGACCGCGTAGACAAAGCTCCTCATCCGCCTCGGTATGTTGGTAGCGATTTACTCAAAGAGCTAAGCGCCAGCCAACATAGAGGAGATACGAAATTGGGAAACACCTTCGCTTGTGATGAAGACCCGTTCCGAAAACTTTTTCTGTGGCGTACAGTACTCATGGTTTCCAGCATGTTCACAGAGCAAGAACAACTCGCTCAACTATATCAATGGGGCTATAGGATATATGAAATTCGCCGCTATGTGCACATCTTAGTTTCAGTTTGATCACTGCATCACGTCTCATAAATTGCAAAATAATAGGCACTAGCTGGTCGAAATTTGGAAAATGTATGTCTGAGCGACATTTTACAGTTTATTCCTACGCACACATGTGGGGTCTCAGGGAAGGATTATTAAATATCTTCCCCCTTTCCTCAAACAATTAATATCTAGTGAGGAGCAGTGGGAGGCTGCCTTGCGCAGCTGCAGGCCTGATCTTCAGGCGGCCATCCTGGAGTGGGCTGAGAGGATAAAGGAGGCCTACTTCAAGTAGTTCCTCCCCCCACCCTCTATTCCATTGCCCCCTTCCCTTTAAAGAGGGATAAATAAAGTTTTTCATCATCATCCGCGGCGAATATTTCCACCACGCACTCTTAAATTGCGGTATGCACAGTCACGTTTTCTTTCGCATCGTTCTGGGGCCGCTGTGACCCGCAATTTCAATGCTGACCAGGTGCGCTTCTCATCAGGTTGTGTGTTTAACCCTGTCTGATCATGGTGAGCTGAGTTGTGTTTTTGTTTTTGTTGGAGTAGTAAGAATAGTGCAGATAGTTCCAAATGTTTTGCGTAATTTCAAGCCATGCTAAAATGTTTTTGGTGATTACGTTTCTACTTCGGCGCCTTAGTTCTGGGTTTGTGGCAGAAGATAGCTGAAATTGGCGTCAAATTTTTTCGAACAATAGTACTGCAAAAAGAAAAAAACGAAAATTTGCTATTGTTATCAGTGTGCACAAGAAAAGGGTGGTGCTCCTAGTATTCTTTATGAGCACGAGTGCTCTAGGCATGCTTCGGGTTTTCGTTTTAGAGACAAGCAATATGTACAACGAGTCGTTGCGTCGGTGATCAGCTTAACAAGCGTTGTGATGCTTTATGAGGAACAAAACTTTCGAGCGTGTCAAGACCCGGCTTTTACCAACTTTTATGACGTCAGTCAGAGGAAACGTTTGAACTAGTGCGGGCAATTATAATAAAGTATTTTAGTGTGTGCTTGCGGGTCATAGTGTCTTGTTAGAATTTCGGGAGCCCTATGTGACCGTCCACTGCTCCCGAGAACACGAAGGTCAACATGAGGCTGAAGTGAAATAGCAGTTAACAGAAATATTACCATCAGCACTCGCAGGCTGGTGATGTAGCCTTATTAATGATCCTAATAGATTTCCTACGCTGTGGTCGAAACACGAGAAACAGCGACTAACATTTAGCCACCTTTACGTACTTTTATATCGACCTTTGGTACGCTCATTGCAATTTTTATCCCGAGTATTCAGACTGAACAAAAAATGTTATTGATGGAACGAAATGGTTTCAAAAATTGTGAAGTCTCTGTTTAGGGACCACCTTGTTAGTTTGGTCAGACAGAAACAGCCGAGTTTGAGAGATACTGTTTTCTTTGTTCACTGGACGGGGGTTGCGAAGAACATAAATGAACGGCGTGATCGCTTTATGGAGTTAATACCATCATCATCATCAGCCTGGTTACGTCCACTGCAGGGTAAAGGCCTCTCCCATACTTCTCCAACAACCCCGGTCATGTACTGAGTGTGGCCATGCCGTCCCTGCAAACTTCTTAATCTCATCCGCCCACCTAACTTTCTGCCGCCCCCTGCTACGCTTCCCTTCCCTTGGAATCCAGTCCGTAACCCTTAATGACCATCGGTTATCTTCCCTCCTCATTACATGTTCTGCCCATGCCCATTTCTTTTTCCTGATTTCAACTAAGATGTCATTAACACGCGTTTGTTCCCTCACCCAATCTGCTCTTTTCTTATCTCTTAACGTTACACCCATCATTATTCTCTCAATAGCTCGTTGCGTCGTCCTCAATTTAAATAGAACCCTTGAGTTAATATCAATTGCCTTTATTCAACTGACGATTTTCTTCGATTGTTTGCAAAAGAATGCACGCAGTACTTTTTGTTCAAGTTGGCAAGGTGACATGCTACCAGGATTAAGTTTGCTGCATTTTGCACAATGCTAATGCAATGTTGGGGTGGTAATGCGAACACAAAATATAGCAGGCCAAGCGATCTCCGGTGCAGCCTGGTCGGAGGCCTCTCGACCAGCAAGGATTAACATTATGCAGCTTACGTTTCACTGAGAACGTAATGTTACCAGAATTTCTATGCAAGTATTCGCACCAGACTTGAGTGAATCCAAACAAAAAAGTGCAGAAGAGTACTCCAATGAAGAATACAGCAAAAAAGAAACTCTGGACTGTACAAGAACTGAGTCAAGGGAGAGGAAGTTGGTATAGCATGTAGTGATTTAAAACAACAACAACAGCGACAACTGAAAAACGATAAAGCGCGCTCCATAAAGTCTCATGGGGTCAGAAGCGAGCACAATGACGCAATGTCGCCTACCCTCCCACAACCCAGGCTTTGTGAGCCTATGAAAGGACTTCGTGATCTTTACATCCCTCCTTTAGTAAGCGAGTTGTGGGTGCGATCAAGCCTCGTGAAAGGCGAGGAAAAGTTCGCGCGGCCCACCATGCGAGCCATTAATCATCCTCACGATCCTTTCTTGAAATCTGGCCGGTGCGACGCGCCCCTCACAGCGAAGGTCTGTAAAAAGACGAGTGGTCGCGCAAGACCGGAAATTTTCAAAACGCCAGCGGACAAAATTGTTTATGATGTGAAGAGAGCCAGTGTAAGAGTTGCGTAGCTACGGTCGAGAAAGTTTAGGAAAGAATTTACAGTTTCTCTCTTCGGCTTAGCTGCCAGAATGATTTGTTGAGGTGGCATGCATACATCGTTGAGGTGGCATGCATACAATGCATACATCTCGACAAGTCGACAAACGCTTTTAACCAAGCGTGATCTTAAATCATGAAGCAGTTATAGGCTGCGTTAACCAGGTTTCGAGGATAGAGACCCGAATTAAGAGTCTAGTAGAAAAAATATGGAGAGATAGGCCTGAAGGACACACGCCCAACCTGCTGCTGCGTGCTGGGGAAGAGTGACGGGAGACAGTTGCACTGATATGGACGGAGGTGGTAGACTAAAAATGACCAGATATCGATGATCGTGAGTAAAATGAGTAAGTTGTCTGTTCTGCGAAAATTATCTACACCTACTACGCCAATAAGAGACAGTAACTTCGTCACGTCGCGTGACTGACAGGTGAAGCGGGGGTGGCCCAGAAGATGTTTGACCAACCCTAAGGGGCTAGGCGCAGAAATGAAATAGAAACATATTGCTATGGCTTATGTTATAGCACTCCAGAGTCCCCTGAATTTGTAACAGTGGCCTAATTCAGGATCCAAGGCGTACGCTTGGGACTATTACATGCTTAGATATCTGCTGCAGGATGATTACTTCCCGCACTTTCATGTATTTAAGCGTAAGAGGCGTTCGTTTCAGTTCGCGTTACGTATTTTTTTAGCGCAGTACGTGTCTTAATCAGCAAAAACTCAAATCTCAAGAAAGACGGCAAAGAAAAAAAAAAAGCTTTACGTATTTCCTTACAACTATACCGTGGTGGTGGCGGGGTGCCGCCATTAAGGGACGTCAATGTTTAAACAAGCACTTCGTACGTGTGCCTATGCGTATAAATTGAATATAGATGGCCTGCTTCCTTTTCTTGAAGTGGCTTTCCCCGACCCCCTTAAGGCGTCCTAGACTGGTGGCGGGGAACCGTAACCATGTCCCGCGATGCAGAAAGGTAGAAAAAAAATGCACTGACGTTTGACGTGACCTTTATGCACTGCAATGTTCAGCGCATGTCTTATGTCATTTTGTCGTTGTGGTTGTCTGGGCTGTTTGTGCATGACCAAGACAATGTTATGTGCAGGCACTGGGATGCAATGCGTTAAAAAACACCGATATCTGCACCAGTTTTCTCTGCCAGACCTATTAGAAAATGTGCTTTCGCTACACTACCGATAATGAAGCCATACTCTGCGATTATTTGTTCCATTTGAAGTAGCTTTGGTGCTTTCTTTATCGCGTGCCATCATTCGAGCGACAACGGCACCTATATTGCACAGAATACCGCTATAGTTGTGCCAAAAGGTCTAAAACTCACAGCATCTTTAATTGGGAAACATTAAACAACCTGCGACGGGAATGTGTAGCACGCTTAATTTCATCTAAGAGACAAATTTCTGTGTGATTTCAGGTTAGCATACAAAAGAGGATTGTGCCTATATGCACCAAGGATAAAAAGAGCATACAGTTCACAGGCCTGCGCGGCACGCGCAGCACAATCACATCGTAAGCTGGAGGAGTGGCTCCGTAGTATTTTCGGCAGCACGCACTGCAGGGTCTTCGCGGCGAAATCTCTTCGCGTCTTTTTCACGAGAACAATTTGAACTGTCCACCTGGCATCGACGGTGAAATACCTAGCCAGCTTGATTTAATCAGGTATACAATATATATATATATATATATATATATATATATATATATATATATATATATATATACATATATATATATGTCATACATATATATATGTATGTATACATACATATATATATATAATATTATTATTATTAGTAATATATATATTATATATATATTGAGCGCATGTTTGTTCATGCTTTTCTGATTGTTCAGTGTGTTATGCAATATGATCACTTTATTGTATTCTTTTAACCCCCCTATGTAATGCCTGTTAAGGGCCCTTAGGGTAGGTGAATAATACACACACACACACACACACACACACACACACACACACACACACACACACACACACACACACACACACACACACACACACACACACACACACACACACATATATATATAGGTGAGTTCATCTATATATCTCCTTAAAGTTCTTCCTCAAACCTTCTACCTGTGCATCTGCCACATGGCATTCTACCTGGTGCAATAACATGCAACTGCAATGCAAAATGTGCACGTATCGACGCTACGCGGCGCACATGTCACATCGCGTGTCTCCTCGCCGGCTGGGACGCCTTTATACGGCATTTCCCCTCTGCATGGTAACAAGCGATGGTGTGGCTGAGTGGTAAAGTAGCTGACTCCCGCGCAGCAGGCCCAGGTTCAATCCCAGCTGGAATTGGGGATTGTTTGTCTCATTCCCGGTGGTAGCTGCTACTGACACCGGACACCAGCGGCGGAGGCGGCGGCGGCGAAGACCATTCCCAACCGAAACGGCAAGTGCAATGAGCCCATAACAGCTTACGCTGCACAAAAAATACAATATACAGGAGTTTTGATTTCTCCCGGAATGTGGTTTCAAACCATGCTGAGCTAGCACTCCGTAAAAGAGCTGCACTGAGTAATTTTGACGTTTACACATATAATCACTGTCATTCTCTATTGTCACAAGAATGGTGTACTCTGCATATACCATTCGGGTGAAAACCGGACTTCCGGCGCGGAGTCCTGGAGGGAGCAATTTTTCGGGCTCTGTGTTCAGCTGTGAGAATGCTGCGGTCGATTAGAGTTGAGGCCTTATCTGCAAGGTTGCCGGGCACGCGTCAGAGGAAGGCTTTTACATGTTCGCGGCTGGTGGAGAATGCCTGCTCCCTTATCAGAGGTGGTGTTCTCGGGTGGTCGCATTATAGGAGATCCTTTCGCGTGATTCGGCACCATATGCATCGATGTATGCGGCCGACAGCGTTCCTAGCACTGCGCGAACAGCACGAGCTTCGGATCGGAAACCATATATTGGGCTCTAGAAAAGAGATCTTCGCGGCTTTAGACGGCCTCTTTCGTCTTCTGAATGGATCCAGCACGAGCTTAGCACAGCCCCAAAAAACGTTCGTTTGCTTGCGCCGACGCGTCCGATGCCGAGTCGCGAAATCTCGCGAAAGGGACACTATTTCCAAAAGCAATCGCGCGAGAGTACTGCATCAGGACAAAACATACGCACTGGTCGGATGACGTCAGAAAACGTTGGAGGAGCGCGCTTTATACGTTTTGATAGTTGTCGCAAAATTTGCAGGAAATGTTGCGAGTGCACTGGTAAACAGCGCGACAGCTTCAGCGCGTATTTCGGCCGAGGAATGTGTCGTGAATCTGCGCTGACGAGAAAAAAAAAGACAGCACAAACTGAAGTAACGCAGCACTGCTGTCTGAGGCTGCACTGTGAACGTTCTTCATATAGAGCGCAATAACACCCGCTTTACGCGGTGGGACCATGGCTCGATTGTCCGAACGCCCGCAGAGTAACCGAAGAGACCACTGAACCGAATTCTCCTACCACTTCCCGGCTAAGTTTTGCTTTCTCTCGCTTCTGTGCTGCAAGCACGGGAACTTTTATGGTTGCGTTTGTATAGATTGCACGGAAATCCCACGGATTGCGGCTTGCGTAACCGGATTGTATCGACCTTTCCCGGAATGTGTATTCTCTGCTTTGTTGTTTCTAACAGGATGACGAGTAGACGCAGGTTGCGTTCAAAACATTGGTGTTATGTAATCGAAATTTCAAGGGAGAAGGGCTGAAATACAAGTGATTTTTCTGATGTATAACACCCCTCGTCCCTTTTTTTTCTTTTTCTTTTTTGGCACTTAGTTTCAAAAAAAGCTCTGTGATGTGTCGTTGTCTGTGGTACAGCTTCGGATTTTGTCTGCGGACAAACAGTGGCGGGGAACTTACACACAAGGCCGATTCTCGAACGTGAATTCTTGCGGGTAGCTTCCTTCCTTTTTATCGCGTCGTTCAGCAACAAATGACGTCTCGTGAATGAGTCGCGTTTGAGAAACATAGTTTTGGTTTTTGCCAGGCAAAGCGACATATTGGTGTCTTCCGCATTTTGCATCTGATAAGTAACGTTCTAGTAGAATTGCAGTCACAATTTTGAATGACAGTTGATTTGAAACATGCGTATTCTTGAGTCAGTGCCTTTAGATGTGAAACGAAGTGCATTACAGGTGCACTAATTGAAAATGCAGTGTAGTCAGCAGAACCGTAAAAAAGGAGTATGTACGTTTACAGTGTTCGTTCGCTGTAAGTGCTCCTATAGTTCTGAAGCATTCATAATATCGCGTTACATCAAGTGCCTGCAAACCGTATCAAGTATGCCGCTATTAGCGTACGAATAAGCGACCGGAAGCGTGAGAAGTGCGGTGAAATAGGTAATCTGAAAAAAGAGCTATTTCTATGAATAATTAGATCTAGGGCGGACTTTAACATTTGAAGAAATAACTGTACCCGCCCGAAGAAACGACATTTGTCCAGCTTTCCGGCTTTTGCTCAGAATCAGCTAGAAACAAAGACACTTCCTTTGATCTCTGAAAATCTAGCTAGACTGCTCGAAACGCAATTAACGGTCTTAATATCGACGGGCGCTCGATGTGCCCTTTGGCGAAAGCAACGTAATTAGCGTTCGCTCAAAGCGAAACTATATAGCTCTGGCAAGAAGCGCCGCTGAACTTGCAGTCACACACACGTGCATGCTAATTTGATATTTTTTGACGGACACGTTTCGCTGCTGTTCATTGCGTTATATTTCTTTATTTCATTTACTTAAACATTTTCCAGGCCTGCAGGCATTACTGAAAGGCGTGGAACATATATGAAGACAGACACACATGTTGAGCAATAAAATTTAACGTGTACTGTGTTGTTCACGGCTGACTCGGTTTGCATTGTCCGGAATAGTTGCGATGGAAGCCGGCAAGCGGTTCCAATCTAGATCCTTTTTTCTTTCTTCATTTTTTTAACATGGTCGAACGTCGGTAAGTCATAAACCAGGGGGCAATTTAAATTCCGAAGCAGTCAGCATTTGCAAAGCGTCGGTGGAATCGCTTACCGGCGTCCCAAACAATGACGCAAGTGAAAGGGTATATACCGGTGCTCGACGACTCGAGCTCGGAATCGCTAAACGAATGTGTCGCCCGTCAAACGTCTGGCAGAGTAAGTTGCCCGACGTCTAAATTGCAAGCGTGCCTGCGTGAACGCCCCTGTGTGCCTTCTGAGTGCGTGAACCGAAGCGTGAGAGAGATAGAGAGAGACAGAGAGAGAGAGAGAGAGAGAGAGAGAGAGACAACCAAAACAGACAAAAACACGCAATCGTATGTCGTTGCGTTCACAACGCTGGACAGCCATGCATGGCTGTCGTAAATACAAGCCAAGGACCGAGCCAAGAGCGGCTGCGTTACCGAGAGCACGCAGAGGGCGGGGCGTCGACAAACGCAATATCGGGGGGTAATTTAGAAACGTCCCATGTTTGGAGGGAGCCTTGGGGAATGGCTTGTTTCGATGCCGGGACACGCTCCTTGCAGTTCTGCGGCGGACGCCCGCTAACCCCAACGTCCCGCTTCGCCCGCCCGCCATAAAGAAAATAAAAAAGACAGGGCGGGCAGTATATCGAGTTGTTCCATGTCCGATGCAGGAGCGCACATAAGTCGGGACGCCGCGCTGCCGCCGATGCGGGGGCCCTTGCTTATCCCAATGAAATTAATGGTCCTCTTCGAGCGCCTTTCGCTGAGAAATGCGCTCCTCCTCCGACTCGGCCTCCGCACAACGAAAATGGCATCAATAATAATAAAACAAAATAAGAAGATTGCCGGGGAAGAAAAGAAAGAGAGCAACGTCAAGTAAGAAGCACGTGCGCCGAAACATCGTGTCAGCCCATTTAATGCAGGCGCGCAGCTCCGGCGACGGGCGGTTGAGAGAAAGAACGGAACGAATCAGGACAATGTTAAATGTTTGAAGAGGAAGAGAGACGCACGCGGGCAGCTGACGGAGGAGGAACGGTGGCGGGAGAACGTGGTTTCTAATAAGACGCGTTCAGGAAGTGGTGCGTTGTTCGCGCTGCCTCCTCCGTACACATGCTTGCGAGTGCGGCAACAACGGCCAGCGAAGGCGGAGGCACCTTCGCCGGCTAGCGATGCTGGTGGCGGAGCCACGGCATTAGTAACAGCTTGCACGCGTGCGGCAGAGCTGAATGAGAGAGAGAGAGAGAGAGAGAGAGAGAGAGAGAGAGAGAGAGAGAGAGAGAGCAAGAAAAAGGAGGGTGAGAGCGGAAATTGGGGAGGCTGAAATAGATAAAGGAAAGGAAGGGAGAGGTCGCGCAGCTAACACGTGCTGACGCGGAAATTAGGGGAAGAACCATGCCGCTCTTATCGGGTGGCCTCTATCTGATTTTCTGTATGCATGTAGCTGTACATTTCGTTTTCCAAATCGCGACGCAGCAATGGCTGCAGCCATTTACCCCGGGGCGGCCGAGCAGAGATTGGGGACCTTAAATGAATTCGGAGCCCTAGGAAGACAGATAAGCGGGAATTAGAAATATCTCATTGGGGACCTTGTGTCTGTCTAACTTTTTTGTTTACGTTGCGCTTACAGGCAAATGGCTGGGCGGGATGGAAGAAAGCCTTTTTGGTTCGAAAGTCTAATGCCTAGGATGAAGAAATTTGGCATCGGATGACGTCAGGAGGATTTCTTTTGGACATTTCCCATTCGCCGCAGTTGCTAACTAGATTTTAAGTAAACAGTCGAACGTTCCCGCGTTCTTAGGCATTCTGACGGCATTAGCTAAGAACTGTCATTTTCTTTATTTCTCGTGCTTTTTTTTGTAACGGAATTTGCGTAAGGTTCAGATTTAACAACGTGATGCAAGTGCCTTGAAGGAGCGGAGCCCTCGAGTGGCGGTTTCTACAGGAATAAAGAGTCGTCTTGCTCCCTCACGATGCTGTACGTGAAACTTGGCGCACTCTGCCGACGTGTTGCTAAGTGAAATTCGATAAAGAACGCTTACTCCACCGTCTTCAAAAAACATTCAAGCACTGGTAGCTCAATGCTGCGCTTACTACAATATTGGCTCCCTTGCAGCCCAATTGTAATCTCGTTTGGCGTTCTTGCTTTACGAATCATTTTGGCTAAAGTGCGATGCACCGACAGCGATACTACAGGTGCAACCTGTTCTTCTCCTTTACGCTTAATAGTTGTGGGAAGTACTCACTTCGCTTGGCAGACTAAGGAGACAGAGATAGCGATAAGTGGGGAGGGAGATAGAGAGTGAGTGTGAGCTAAAGGGAGGAAGTTAGAGGTAGAGAGAGAGAGAAAGGGATGGCGCGCGAGGGAGAAAGATACATGGTGAGATAGAGATAGATAGAGGCCGAGAGAGATACAGAGATAGATGAGGACAGAGTGGCAAGAGATAGGCAAAGAGATAAAACAACGAGAAACACATAAACAGTGCGAGTGAGGTAATGACGGATAGTAATGAGACATACGAAGAGAGACTAATATAGAGAAAGAAATGATATAAAGATATAGACTGAGAGAAACGTAAACTTGAAGTGAAAGCAATAGAGATAGTCAATGAGAGATAGATGAAGAGGAGATGGAGATATGGAACGAACTTTATTTACGAATGATTATTTTTCAAACACCACGACTCCACCGTGTTCGGAAGAAGCCTTAGGTGAACCAACATGCGCGGCTTCTGCTATGGTATTTCATCCCCTTTCAGATCTTTTCGCTTTAGTTTTCCTAGTGTCACAAAATAAACTGCTGAAACGGCGCGTTCTGGCAGTACTCCAGCATCATTTTACCACCTTTTTCACCTCTTTTATTAGTAACAACTCTCCATCTGACTCAGTGAGGGCGTAATCACCTTAGTATTGTTACAACGCTCACAATAATAACACGGACAGGGGTTATGAGCTATGAAGTAGGCCAGTCGGATTTCGTTTGATACACACACTTTGTTTCAGAAACGGCAGGACGTTACGCAAAAAGAAATAAAATAAGAAATTACAGAAGTCACAGAACATTACTACGCTAGCACTTGATGTCGGGTTAGGTGGTTGAAATTTGTGATTAAAATGTGCTGCGCGACTAGAGGAAAACAGCGAAAGAAGACGAAACGCAGACAGGGTTAGTTTCACCTAGTTCAATTTTAATCATAATTATTTTCTGCAGCAGCAGCAGGTTTTCCCACGCACACAGCCACCCTCTCAAGACCAACTTGTTTGCCATGCACACAACGTCTTCTTCGTCTGTTGCATCATGGCCAGTTGTAAAAGGGAAATCTGTTTTTCTGAGAAGCCCGTAACTGATCTTCCTCTGTAGCATCGGCGACGTGGAGTGTATGACAATTTTTTTTTCTTTCACGATTTTTCTTACCCTTGCAGGCATCTGCAGAAATAATTTGCATCACTGCCTGTGGTACAGCCTCCGAAATGCGGCTGCATGGTTAAACGCGTGGCGGGTTAGCGCATCTGTTAGCGCGCGTGGCTTTCAACTTGCGCATTGTCGAAGGGGGTTTATTTTGGCAACAACCGCGACCACCGGAGATCGAGAGGTTGTGTGTATTCCTTCGACATTTTGCGAAGGTGAAACAGAGAATTGCGAGGTTGCCGGATGATGACACGATAGCAGTGACGACGGCGGGCGACGACAGCAAGCCTAATTTCGAGCTTTTAAACATTCTCGGAGTGAAAAATTAAAATAAAAGAAAGATATAGAAGCTCGAAGCATAGATCAGCCAATATTAAGTCGAAAGCTTTAACAACCACTTCATGACAGGTTTGCGGAAGCGAATGAATAATACCTGGATTGACAACAACAACAACAACAACAACAACAACAACAACAACAACAACAACAACAACAACAACAACAACAACAACAACAACAACAACAACAACAACAACAACAACAACAACAACAACAACAACAACAACAACAACAACAACGACAACGACAACAACAACAACAACAACAACAACAACAACAATAATAATAATAATAATAATAATAATAATAATAATAATAATAATAATAATAATAATAATAATAATAATAATGCCTGCATTGCCATTTGTGCGTTTGCACTGACAAACGCTGATGGTTTCCCGTCAGGTTTATGCCAGGAAAACGCCCTGAACAAAAAGTTCATGGGGCCTCCTATCGTATCCCGAAGACAAATTGAAGGTTAAAGCACAAGTGCCGATGCATTAAAGATGGACGCATCACTTACACACACCCATTAATTCGCTTAATCTAGTTCGCTCAGTCATCCCTCTTAATTGGCTTATTCATCCTCTTACTTCGCTTACTCACCCACTTATTTCACTTAGTCATCCCTCTTCATTCCAAAGGTCGAGGGTTAGAGTGCGTTAATTAACTCTATCATAATTACCTATGCCTTAGTTGACTTCCCCTTCATTGACACCATAGGTCGTAGGTCCGACTCTTACATATCATCGTCGGTACGACTCCCGTCAAAGATCGAGGGTTCATAGCCTTTTTGTATCTTTCGTGTCACCGACGTGCTTTAGCTCAAGGACTCTGAAGGTCGACCGACTGATGATACATATAAGAATTGCACCTTAATGAGGGCATTGAGCCCCTAGCAACAAATAACGTTTTCATCATCAGCATCATCTCCATCACTGTTGATTGAAACGTGGAGCCTGCAATGTTCGTGCACGTGCGGGGGATAGCGGGCAACAGGTTCACTTGACACACTGCTGACTCGGGATCGAACCATTGAAAGGAATCGTTCAACTTGCGCCGTTAACGGTTAGATTATATGATTCATGCCTGCTTTTGATAGCATAGACAAAAATCGTTATCAGGTATGGCTTTGTTTCGATGGTTAGGAAAGACACCTCTGCGCTGCCTATAAAGAGCGGTGCCAGTGGAATTGTGTGCCTTTCAGATTGTGCGCACGAATATTATTTTTCACTTTTCAATTGTGCGAAAAACATTTACGGTAAAACGCGGACGGCTGCGAATCAAATGTAAAGAAAATTCAGGGAAGTAGTTAAGTGAAGACCATAAAAAGGGCTCGTGCAACTTTGTCGTTTGAATAATACAGCATACCTTGCATATACGGTGTAGATATACATGTAGCACACATACCTGTATATATAAATATGTAGGGAACATCACGGCGGCGGCGACGACGATGAAGACGACGATCAAAATTCGCTGAGAGTGTACATACAATTGCTGTCGCATTAAACGTAGAAAAGTTTTATTTTCAAAGCTATAAACGACTTCGCGTGCATAACATGCTTGAGTGCCATTTGGCAGAACATGATGTCGTCCGGTCCATTCCTAAAACGCCAACCAGTTTGGCATTATAGTCGTCTAAATAACGGCAGATATGCCAATCAGCACAATGCAATGTCGGCTCTTTCTTAATTTTTTTTTTGCTGCGAATGTCACGTATTTCGAATGAAGAAAACACACTACTCCTCCAGGTAACATACATTACATACTGTCACTCATGTGTCATGGATATACCGTCATTGCCACCCCACGCTGTGCCATTAAATACAGTCACGCCGCGTCTTTCACCGAGCGAAAAATTTGTAGCAGTACTGAGCCGGAAAAAAAAAACAACTGCTATCACAAAAAGTCTAAACAATCTACGCGTGTCAGTACATAGCGACACAAGGTAATTTTTTTTCCTTGACAAAGACGTCGTAGCGTGTCTGTAGCCGATTTCAGACAGCCGATGAAAATGGCCTAAGAACGAAACAAAAGTCAACTGCTATAAAGCCAAGCCATTTCCGCCGCCCCTATAAATTATTACAAACTGTTGACGGCGCCACAAATGCCGTTTGCAGCAAGAGCGCCGAGGACATTAACGCGCGTTTGTTCTGAAATCGTGCGAAGCCGTCCTGTTTACATACGCTTGGCCAGCTGGTGATAAAGGTGCCATTTTGTTTATTCCGCTAATGTCAACACTTCCAAATAATAATCGTCGGACGAGGGCGCGCATTCGGAGTGCATAAATAGAAAGCTGCCGCGCACGTTGCGACCTGGGGGCAGCGCCGCGATGATGACACGGACTCACGCCGTGCAATGCTCACGCCCGCCGTTCGCCGTGAACGACGCCGGTGCTCGGACCACGACGTGAAGTGCGGCGCACGCGCGGTGTTCCAAGCGTTTGCTCGCGTTGCTCGAAAGCGGCGCCCCTGGGCGCTGATTAACGTGCCTCCCCCACCTTGCAGTAATGCAGCTGCATTTAATTACGAGCAGACGGCGCGGAGGGGAGGGTTCCCTAAAATATATTGCCCGGCGACACGCACGCACTCTGGTGGGCCGGGGCTGCAGCAGCGGTGCAGCCTCGGCCGGCGAGAGCTGGGACCAAATTACGGCCGTGTTGGAGGTGGCCGTCGACTCGGTGTAGCGATGGCGTGACTATGCTTTCTGCTTCGCATGCTCCTGAATGCGACGACGGGAAAAATGGGGAGAAAAGAATAAAGAGAGGGGAAAGGGCGTAAGTATGCTAAGCGCCTCTAGCACGGAGGTCTTGCTCTTTATTGCGCCGCGGCAACGTGCTATTATAAGATCGGCGCTATTCACCGAGGCGCTCGTAGAGAGCTCTGAAGAATGACGAAGTGTTTGTGGAGGGATCTTAAATCGTAGTAACTCTCACGAAGGGATGAAAAAAGAATGAATGAGGTGGTACAAATGCGGCCGGATCAAACGATGACGAAAAGGCGATAGATGGGAGTAGAAAGAACAACGAAAAACGAAAACCGGAAAACTATGTCGCTGGCATAACAAATCAAATTGTGCTTCTTATGGCGAAATCGGTACGGTTAGGTACATTTGTTCTGAACTTTTTATTAATGGCATTATGAACACGGTGTGAACAATATTGTTAGTGTTTCTTTTCTTTAGCACATGCGTTATTTCATTTCTTTCTCATTTGTTGTGGATAAAAAAAAATATATATTACCAAATTGCGTTTAAACCGAGCATTATATCAAGAATCGAAAACAAGCTTCAGTTACAATTCTCGCTGCGCTTTATGCAATTCCTATTGTAGGTTTCGCCATGACGCCGTGCAACCTTACAGACTACATTGTTTTATTTTTCATTTCGTTTTGTTTTCTTGTAGGCACATCCCGACTTCCTCCTGCAGGCGGGCTTTGTATGTTTTTGTGGCAACTCTACGGACCTCAGTGCCGACTACCTCGAATGTTCACAAACAGTTTGCTACCTATAAGAATGATTCTGCTGTGCCTTATGTTTGTAAGACCGTCTTTCTTTGTCCGTCATAGCAGCGCACAGCAAAAAGAAGGCACAGAAATAGAAAAGGTTGGGATGAGCGCCGTCTGGCAACTAAGACTTCATTGGAAACGAAGCGTGACATATACAAGATGAACAACAACAACAACAACAACAACATCGACGACGACGGCGACGACAAGGACGTCTATTTTGTAGCATCCTGCAGCCTTCCTCAAACGATGTGACAGAAGCAGCAGCGCTTCTCTGCGCTGTGGTAGAAGCAGCAGACTCAAGAAACTGCCTGGGGGAACTTTTGATATTTTTGAGCAGCATTTCCGAGGTGCTAGCAAAAAACCGCGATGACAATTCCCGTTACATCACAAGCGTTTGACCTGCTTAAGGAAACTGACTTAGGTGACGTGAAAGCAAGACTTATATAATGAACACCACAGACAAGATGCAGCTGAATTATTATTGACTGATTTGATTTAAGCTGACGGAAAATTCAGCCAAGGCTTAACAAATCTAGGGAAATGGAACCAACCGGCGTGCCCTGGTGTAAAGGATAATGACAGATCCAAAAAGTGAAGCATCCTGGGCTTGGCAGCTCACAGGAGAAATCAAGGCCATTTTCGCTTTCCTGAAATATATTTTGGGCAGTGGCCCTAGTCTGGATATAACTGGCACGATCAACAAAGAATGAATAGTCGGCCACAAAACGAAACACTGCGTTAGCCACCTTGCTGTGCGCTGCTGTCTTGGATAAGTTCCAGCCTACCAGTTTCGTCATCCTTGTGTAGTGAATGTCTTGTTCTGCTAAGAAATATTTCCGTGAACCAGACTTTCTACATAATCATTGCGAACCGAGCTTTTGTTACCCCTACGCTTTTCAAAAACTTTTTTGTTGTTGTTTAAAGCTTTGTGTCGTCACTGATTTTATGACTACATTTTTAGGAGCCAACTTTCGCATGATCTCTCAGCTAACAATGTAAACAACGAGTAACGCGGCCATTTCGTAAGTACATTTGCCTCTGCAAAGGACACCATGCACGTGGGAGGTAGTATTTATATAAATAATTATTTACGAACATATGGGGAAGACCACAAAAACGACTCTACGACAAGCAGTTTGACATTGTCTGTACCCTTAAGGTTCACGGAGAAGCGTATTTCAGCACAAAAATATGATCATACTAATCGCGACAAATAATAAATAACAACGTAACAATCGCAAATGGACAGTTACAAAAGATCACGATAAAGCAACCAGCTATTAATGGACACATTGCCCTGTATGCAGAAATAGCACTTAAATCACAAACATTGAGCTGGATGGTAACAGTAAATAAACAACAACATGAAACTTTGTGATTGGATAAAAAGGTAGCTATTCTTATGCTTCGGGCATTAAAAAATAATTTGGTGCGAACATCGCACAGATCGAAGGCGCCCTCGAGCTTCTGATTGTCCCCAAACTTCACCTGAAAGCTTCCTTTTCCTGCTTAACACCACAAATGGCCCGGAAACTTTTCCGACTCACGGACTGGCGCACTCCTTTCCGATTGCGCAACGCGATGTGCGCGCCGACAATACGCAATTGCGCAGGCGCATGGGAGCGCATATATATATATATATATATATATATATATATATATATATATATATATATATATATATATATATATATATATATATATATATATATATATATGGTATACAGGGCTATGGAGCCGCAGTTTAAAATCGGCCCCGAGTTTTACAAGCGCTCATTTCCACCGGCAGCGGAACGTCACGTCGGCCTGCGTTGCCAGCCGACGCATTCGCATATAGTCTGCGTGTGCGGATGACGGGGAGAAGGGTGCCTCTCTTTTTTTTTTTTTGCTCTCAAGCCCGTTGCGCGATTTTATTCATGTCAAGTGCAGGAACCCCCCCACCTCTCCGAGTTGCTCGACGTCGAGCTCGGAACTGCTGCCCGGCGACCGCACCACGAGTGGGGATTCGCCAGCCGGGAGAGGGCGCGCCTGTGTTCGCCGGCGGGCCACGTATATGCAGGATCGTTAGCGAGAAGTGGGCGATTAGCGACGGTCGTGGCGGCGATGGCAGTGCCGCGTGGTGTGCGTTATGGCGTGCACTGCCGTCCTCTGATCGCTGCATATGCATGCAGTTGCGAGCAGTTTGTTGCGAGTGGCTTCGAGGCGTGCAGGGCTACACGGATATCGCTGTCGGCCCCACTCGCTGCACCACTCGAGAAACCTGTGCACTGTGAAAGAAGGAAAAAAGAAAAGAGAAAAAGCGGGAGGACGAGGAGGCGGTCCTAGGAAACGTGCCGAGAGTGCCGAGAGTGTGTGGTAGGTTAACACGAAGAGGACGTTCAAGCCCGAGTTCTTGTTGAGCGAAGTGCACGAGACGACGAGGAAAAGATGTACAAAAAAAAAAAAAAGCTAGAGAAACGGTTGGTTATGCGTTGGCGAGCGCCAACCTGATCGAAGTATGAAAATTAGCGTGTTATAATAATTTGCAACCCCTAGTTCAGTACGTTGAGCGCGTGTTTCTTTAAATCCCATGGATGTGTTTGACGCTCACTTTATCTGGTTGAGCCAGCGTGTACTTTCTTATTGGGGGAGGGGTGGTGGCGATTTCATGCTAACACTTTCCGTATTCTGTTGATGAGCTTGGATTCATTATCTATACACATGGTACCGGAAAATTAAGATAGTATCATGAATGAGTTCAAAATTAGCACCTTTTTGCGTAGTCGTTAGCCTGCAATCGTCGTCGCCATGTGTCTGCGTAAGGTTGCTCACCAGTAAATTCTGCCAGCGCATATGCACAAACTCTCTTCATGCACCTGTTTACCATAAAACAAATTATTTAAAATTGTACAAAAATCGCAATAGCTGCAAAATTATTCAGCGCACAATTACAATATCATTACGGATCATCTTGAGTCTAGCAGCTTTTTAATTTCCAACCTGCTTTCTGTAATGCTATATCCACCACCTCACAACTTCTGTCAACCGCTTTCAAAATCAAGCCGCCATTAGGCGCTGCAACGTAACTTGACATTTCGTTATTTGATAATATACAAAAGACCATTATTGTATAACTTACAATAGGGCTCTAGGAAGTCTAATAAATTCATGGCTTTAATCCTTCATCTCCCGACCTTGCTTTATCAACCGACCTCACTTTGTTTTTGCAGGAATACCTCGGGCTTCTTCCCACTTCGGTTTCAGGTTCTCAGAGTCAGCATCCTTAGGCCAGTGCCGGGTAGCCTACCGGGCTTAGCCTGCTTAACGTCTCTGCCTATTCCTTATAACCTCCCCCCCCTCTCTCTCTCTTAGGCCATATTCTTAATCAACGTAAGTGACATTACACCAGCTGTTTATTATGGCATCATTATTAATTTGTCTATGGCTCATTGTGTTTCACTCAGGCATCGCAAGCCATGCCACTGTGCTTTTATGGCACGGGGTTGTTATAACAATATAAACACACCAAACAGCCTGTATGGTAAAAAAAAAAGAAGGATGAGAAAAGAAGAAGCTGTGCTGGCCGCTGCGCGGTCTCTTGTTTTGTTTTTTGACAAAAACAGTAAGTGCCAGTCTGTCTAGAAAGCAATCTTGTTATGTGACGCTTATCGCGCACCAGCAATAATTCTTTTTTTTTCGCCAGGCAAAACTTCACAGAAGCTGCAATTAGGTTATCAGATGCTTGTTTTCTTGCACAACGGCCATGATAACATCGGAAAGGCGTGAAGCCCGCCAAAGAGGACGATGATTGATGGCGTTTATCGTCTAGCGCAGCACAAAGGTTATGATAGATGCCGTAGTGGAGCACTCTGGGTTAATTTCGAACACATGGTGTTCTTTATCGCGCACCCCAACGTTGGCACGCGGCAAATTTTGCATTTTTCGCGGAGTTCTTACTGGCTGCCGTGGCAAAAAGAGAAAAGCCACGAAGAAACACAATCCTGCAAGATTGTATTGTAGTTTATTTTCTAAGAAAGTCCTACCGGTACTTAAGAAAGCCGCACTTTTGTTCGATAGCATACATCATATTGCTGTTGCCTGATTTTGAACAAAAGACTTGAAGTTATTGACGAAACTGTCCGAAACTGTTCCACAGTATTGCGGAAACAGCTCTGCTCGGGTTCTTGGTTACTACAAATGTTAGAAATCCCTTTGGTGATTTATTAGTGTTCGCATTAAGTTCGTGCTTTCACTGCACCACATCTTCCTTCCTCATGTGCATGACTGCATTGCGGCTTGACCATTTGTGTCGGTAAAGATTAGCCACTTTTCAGATGAGAGCCTGAAATCCAAAAGGAAACCCAAGAAGAACTAAATATAGGCTCTATAAATTACCGGGCATCGTAAGAAAACACTTCTTAGACGAGGCGAACCCTCACCCATTCCTTCTTGCGCACTTTACGCATTCTTCAATCGTCATGAATACGTAAACAATAAACATAACTCTTCGCCGAGTAAAAAAATGGATCGTGCGAGCTATAATTATCTTCCCGCAATGAATATATACGGCGTTCATTTTTATACGCAATTCCGCTTTGGCGGTTCGCACATCATTTGCGAACACCTCGGGCGTGAAATTCATTTCTTGCGCTCCTATTCTCCGTCTCTCATTCTTTTCTTACACGCGGGACGAGGCTTACCTTTTCCCTCCATTCTATTCGCCGTGCCGTGTTGTTTTTATTCCTGGCTTGGTGGGAATCGTTGAAACGCTCTCTCTCTCTATATATATATATATATCTATCTATCTATCTATCTTTGCACACGTATCTTTCTCGTGTGCGTCCGTCCGTGTGTACAGTGCGTGCGCGCGTGTGTGTGTGTCTGTGTGTGTGCATAAATGAAGCGTAGTTAAAACAATCTTTCAGAGGGGGCCCAGTTCATTTATCACTCGATGCGGCCCGTTGCCGCCGAGGTACGAGCGTCGAAGGTGCGAACCAGGGGTGCCTTGGGTCGTCGCCCGAGACCGGAGCCTTCCATGAATCAAAGGAAGAAATAGGGCACGTTCCTCCTCCCCTCCCCTCTTAACCTCCGCACTCCCACCCCCTCTTGGTGTCTTCGCCGTATTTAAAAATAGATGCGAAAATAAGGGAAAAACCTCAATTTACATTCATTAGCAATGCTAATTAAGTCACGTCATAGGGATTCCTTGAGCTCGACTATAATCGCCTCATATTTTTTATTTATTTTGCTCGGGCCGTTCGAACTTGTTTCCGAGCGATTTTTTTTTTGTGCTGGCGAAATTCTGCAAACACATGACCTCAAAAGTTCAAAATGATGGTCTGGAAAACGAATTGTGACTTCAAAATGTCAGTTTCTCGATAAGGAGTGCTTATTTGCGGTATGTCTTCGTGGACATGCGAGACAAAGGGATGTGTTTCAGTTCTTGCACTTTCTATACTTCTCCCAAGTTTTATTACTGTTTTAGTTATTAGTGAACGAAATGATAATTTTAGCACGTATTCATTTCCTGCAAACTTCTGGTGGTATTTGACATTTCAGGTGGATCGCTTTGTTCTTATTAAGCGGGTATGAGATTACGGACTAATTTTAATATACATAAATGTTGGACAGCTTTCAGGCAAAATTTATTAACATTCGCAGTATTGATGCATTAAATTTCTGTGCGAAAGGGAAGGAACAGTCGGACAAGAACTATTGTTCAGTGGTTGTAGCGAAGACGAAGAAAGCAAATGGCTAACGTAATGTATTGGTTCTTTTAGCATGATTAGTTCCGTGCTGTGTTAGTTTTTTAAAAAATATGTAGATCCAACACACACCTTGGAATTGAAGTGAAGCGAAGAATGGAGATGCAGTACTGTCTTACTGGCCAGATTTAACATATAAACAGATAAGCCTAGGTTTATTTATAATGTTGCGAAGTAGTAGAGCACAGTCGAAATCCTAGTAACATGCTGGTGACTTAGTTCTGAAAAAGTTCATCTGACGTAGTTCTTTCCATGGCTGACATTTTGGCTTATAAGCACCAGATGCTCGAGTTTGAGTGGCCATAGAGGTCTCGTTTTCTAGATGAATTAAAGAAAAAGAAAGAAAGAAGAGTTGAATTACAATGCGAACTTGTGGAAGCCTCTTGGATCAATTTCGTTCTCTTTTTCAGGACCGAACGGGTTGATACACTGGCCAAGACGTACTGAATGTTGAGAGCAAGGTGAGTTTTCGCAGTTCTCAACTACCGGAATGCAATAGCTCCGAGTGTGCTGAAATTTCATGCGCATCATGGAATTGCGTGTTGTGAAATTTACTCCGGAACCCTGCACCAAGTCGTTGCGCATAGCCCGGCTGCGGTATACGGGGACTGAAAACATCTTCAATCGTGATGTTATATTTCGCTGACGAAGTTGTTGGGGCCGCGTGGGGCACCTGGAAGTATCTTAATCTCGGCACAGAGGTTGCATTTTTTGAGTTAAATGTCCCGCTAAGGACCCTCAGGACTTAAGGATCTGAGGATATATCCTTAGGACTAAGGACCCAAGGATATGAATTGTGTAGCAAAATGACACCTCTACAAGCACATGGTGCCTCTTCGGTGATTATTGCCCATCTTACCCAGAGTGACTTTATAACAGAATAACCAAGCTGTTTTCTTTGTTTCTTTTTGAGCCATACCTTAAAATTTAGTATTTAAAGTGCTAAACGTGTGCCAGTCATGCAAACACTTTCTAATAGACTCTGACAGCAAGTCTTCTCTTCTCTCTAGACAATAATCAGTGAGGTTTCACAGGGGAGCATTTTAGGGCCGTTGCTTTTTAACCTATATATGTAAATGATATTGTCAAAATCAGTGATAAACCTAAATACATAATGCACGCGGATGACACTAACATTTCCTATACCGGTTTGGATGCCTTAACTATGCTTATGACCATCGCATTAGAGTCTAAATGCGTGTAGTGGACGAAATTCATTAGTCATTATTGCAACAAAAAACAAAAGCTGTAATTTTTCACTCGCGGAAGCAGATTGTTTCTCCAGAGAACAAATTACGTATAGATAGCGCGGCAATTGGAATTGCAGAGACTATTAACACTTTAGGAGTATTTTTTTAATTGTACTATGTCATGGGAACCTTAAGATAATAATTAAATTACTAATATTTGAAAAAAGTTTTAGATATGCCTACAAGAATGCGTTCCTTTCTTTCAGTTTGTTTTGTGATCGCACTTTATAACAGCCTATATTTGTCGCATGTCAATTATTGTTTCTTAGTATGGGGAGAGAGAGAGAGAGAGAAAGGCAAAGGAAAGACAGGGAGGTTAACCAGAGATTATCTCCAGTTGGCTACCCTGTACTGGGGGAGGGGAAAGGGGAAGCGATAGGTGAGAGGGAGAAGGATTAAAAAAAAAAAACGAAACTACACACACACGCACGTACACACAAACTGTTATTTATGGGGAACTGTTATTAGTATGGGGAAGTACAACCATAGCTAATATTAATAAGATATACAGACTTCAAAAGAAAGCAATTAGGTAGATGGATGTCAGTGGCGTAGCCAGAAATTTTGTTCGGGGGGGGCTACGCCACTGGCCCAATATATATATATATATATATATATATATATATATATATATATATATATATATATATATATATACTTGTGTGTGTGTGTGTGCGTGTGTGTATGTGTGCGCGTGTGTGTGTGTGCGTGTAGCTGCAAGTTGCAGCTCAGCCTCCTCCTTAAGGAGGAAGGTATAGCTCGGGTGCTCCTATTTAAGTACATGTAGAAGGGGAATTCCTTTTTCCCTGCAACCACTTCACCAAATTTGAGTAGGTTTGTTGCATTTAAAAGAAAAAGTTTAATTCTAGTGACTACTGGCTTCGAATTTTTCATTTAGGTGGTCAATTATTTATTAAATATTGGCCAAATTGAAAATTTTCACAAAACGACACTATCAAGTTTAAAACTCCGTGACTCAACAATGAAAAATGATACCACAATTCTGTGAATTGCATCTAATAGTACATCTACAGCGGACAAAATAGATATGTTACACATGAATCTCAAAAAAATTTAGTATTGTGGAAATACGGCTTTTGCAGAACCTTTGTACACAACGTAACCAATTCACGTAAGATACAAATTGACACAGCAAACCTGTCCGCTTTGACTGTTATAATAAATGCCGTTTACAGAACCACAATATCTGTTCTTCATGTATAGCTATTAGTTTGTAAACGTCGTGCTTCTATTTTTTCAAACTTTCGAATTTTCCAAAATATTTTAAACAAAATTCAGGCCCTAAATCGAAGTTCTGTTTCCAACAGACACTAGGATTTAACTTTCTCTCTCAAATGCAACCAATTTCAATAAAACCGATTAGCAGGATTATCTCAGAAAAGCGTTTCTGCGTTTTACAAATATTTGAATAGGCCGCATCCGATTGGGCCCGAGCTAAAGCTTCCTCTTAAACAATCTATCGAGGGATCAAATACATGAATAATAACTGAATTGTCATTGCCAAAGACGCTGCAAACGAATTCTTGAAAGCTACGCTCTGTAAATACAAGTAAAATATGTATTTTTTCATAAAATAATGTACTCGTATGTGCCAAAAATTGTGCCCAACATAACTGACGTGAATGCTTCCATGTTTTTTGTCCATTTATTAAGTAAAGAAAATATCACACGAACTTTAGAACTATATCACTTCGAAACCAGGAAAGCAGTGCATGCCGCTGATATGAAAAATTAAAAGGCAATGAACTGAACAAGTTGAGGACAAATATGTTAATGAAACTTTGTCATTCAAGAACCGTGCTTACATTCTTGTATATATGCAATGGCCAGTGAAAAATCTCAATGACGCTGTCGCTTGTTCCAATGTATTACGCAGGCGTAGCTGTCCCTTGTCGTGTATCGTGAGTAATTGCACCGAAGTTATAGTAGCGACAGAGAGCACGTATAAAAAGCAGGAGTTCTGCAAGATATATGAGGGCAAGTCAAATGAATGAGCCAACAACGGGGTACTTTATTTAAAAGTTTCCCGTCTTATAAAACTCCTTGGGTTGCTGCTTCAAAAAGTCTGTATCTGGTTCCCTTGAGCTGTTTTTTCGGTTGCCCCAAAATGTAGAAGTCGCAAGGTGACAGGTCTGAGCTGTATGGCGGATGTTGCAGCGTTTCCCACTTGAACTTTGCCCGTTTTGTATTAACCACATAAGCGCCGTGGGGACAGGCATTGTTGTGGAACAAGATGACCCCATTCGTCAATTTTCCACGTTGTTCGTTCTTGATTGCGACACGCTGCTGTTCTGGCGTTTCACAATAACGGAAACAATTGATAGCCTCTCAAGATTTAGCAAATTCTATCAGTAATGGACCCTGTTGATCGAAAAAAAAAAGTCAACAACACCTTTCCAGCGGAAATGATGGCCTTTACGTTCTTTGGGCGTGGTAAATTCGAATGTTTCCACTGTAAGCTTTGCCGTCGTGTTTCAGGCTCGTAGGAGTGGCACCAAGGTTCATCCCCGATCACAGTTGCAAACAAGAAGTCGTCATGCTCATTGTGATACCCGATCAGATGAGTCAAGGCAGCGCGAAACTTCTCCGTCTTCTCGCGATGGATAAAAATCTTGGGGATCCATTGCGCACCAAAGAGCCGATAACCGAGAAGCTCATGAATTATGGCGTGAACCGAACCGTGACTGATGTTCAGACGATCTGCCAGTTCATCGATGCTTATCCTCCGTTCTTGTTTCAGCAGCTCATGAACCTTTGAAATTGTGTGGGGGGTGATTGCACGATGGTTTTGGCCCGGTCTTAGAATGTCTTTGCAACGTCCTTTGAACCGTTTGCTCCAACGCTTTACAGTGGTCAATGAAATGCAGTGTTCAACGTACACGGCAGTCATATAGTGATTAATTTCTGTTTTGGAAACACCTTCAGCTGTCAAAAACTTCGCCACACCGAGCTGTTCAACTTTTGAAGTGTCCATTATGTGACGCAACCATATTCAACCCAGTGTATGAGAGCATTAAAGAACATTTATCTTCACACCTGCGTGTCACTTTTGTAAATGAGACATGCCGTTTTCCTACGCGCATGCCTCGCAGATAATGAACCGAACCATTATTGCGCGGTTAGGGTAGGCTCACTTTCATTTGACTCGCCCTCGTACATTAGAAATGCAAAGATACAATGGGATGTGCAAATGCGAAAATACGGCTTGATAAAGGACAAAAAAGTGTCACTGGAAACAAAGTTCACTGCATGTATACACAAAACCTCGCAACAAGACATTTAAATATACGTATATGTCCCCAATTAATCTATGTATGTAAGAAGAAGTAACTGTATATAATACGTCAAACAAGGCAAATAAACATGTTGCACAATCATAGATTCACAGAATCCTAGATTCCGCCCCCATTCCATCCACTCCCCCCGATGTATTGCGCGCGACGGAAGGCGGCGCGCTTGCTCCCCGCTTTTCTCCTTTGCGCACACAAGACTGAGCCACCATCGTCGGCTCACCCATTCCACCTCCCCTACTACGCTTTCACTCGCACATACAGCACGCAGCGCGTGGTCACGCTGTTATCACCCTTGGACTTTATACGAAACATGAGGGCGATGGCAGGAATGCGCCTGGAGTGTCCATTTAATTGCTTTCGCAATAATATAATACATGTATCCGGCAACTGAAGCGTCCCGTCGCCCATTACTTTCCACAAAAGAAGTATCAAAATCTAACTTTCACCATGCGACAATTCGCTGCGCCGCAACAATGTATTTTTTTATTGTGAGGCGGAGGCACCGAAATGAAAAAAAAAAACGCATAGGAAAGTACGTTGGCCAGAATCTAATGCCTACTTCGGGCACCTAATGGGGCTACGGAAGGAATACCGAAGAAAACATGAGACGCTTGGTCCACTGAGAACCATACGCATACTGCTCAGTATCCTACAGTGGCGAAACAAGACTTTCCGAAAAGGTCCCGCTCAAGGAATGCGGTGCAATCCTTCGAGTCCCCACAGTGATGGCGGCGAACGACCATTGTTTTTTTTTTCTCGTCTGCTAGCCATAAAGCGTCCAAAGCTCTGTCCGGTGAAAATCCACTCGGCCAGAGCAAACCGAACGCGCACCGAAGTGCACCGCACGGTGGTCGGGGCGATACGAGAAAAACGTATGCGCTCTGGCTGGCTCTGGCAGCCCGCGGGTAGGGTAGCGAGAACAAAAAAAAATTGAAGAGGCTCAATGTGTCCTCGCGAATAAAAGTCAAAGTGGAAAAAATAAATAAGAGCGTAGTTACTTTGGCTGGCTTTAGTGTCTTGACATGGATGTTCTGGCGTAGGTTAAAAAAACTGTTAATATTTTTTATGTGACATGACGGCACAAATGAACCACCCCAACGCTTCGTCTCATTGGACCTCGCTGCTTGCTTTGTCAACTCGTCTGCTAGTGTGTTGATTTGGCTTGTCTTGTTGTATGTTCCGATGTAAGACTTTAGAAAAGTCAATAGACCTTTGGCGTCAAATGTTTATAACAACATTAAACCCGCAAAGTTCTGCAATTGAAAATTTAAAGCACAACTTTGGAAATGTCAATGCACCTTTCACATCAAGAGCTTATGAGATTTATACCCATAAAGTTTCGCAATTGATATCCATGCGCTCCATAGATTCCGTGGCCTCAGTGAAATGCCGCGGCGAGCCCGCTCACCATCAAAGCGCCCTTGAAACTTTGTGCTCGGATGGGACTGCTTGACGTTATGTGACTCCCGGTGTATGGGCGTTGCCACGAAGTCTAGCCCGAGTTTGCAATCTTCGCGGTTAAATGTATTTTCGAGCGTGAAAAGGCATTCTAGACAAAATCCAGAGTGATTTCCGGCGCCGGGGGGTCGCTTTGGTCGGCGGTGCATGGACAGCACGAAAAAATTTCGGGGGGGGGCTGAAGCCCCATAAGCCCCCCCCCTGGCTACGCCCCTGCTCGGATGGGACTGCTTGGCGTTATGTGACTGCCGGTGTATGGGCGTTGCCACGAAATCCAGCCCGAGTTCGCAATCTTCGCGGTTAAATGTCTTTTCGAGCGTCAAAAAGACATTCTAGACAAAATCCAGAGTGATTTCCGGCGCCGGGGGTCGCTTTGGTCGGCGGTGCATGGACAGCACGAAAAAATTTCGGGGGGGGGGGCTGAAGCCCCATAAGCCCCCCCCCCTGGCTACGCCCCTGATGGATGTTGTATATTATGCACACACCAGTGAATTGTTTAAAAGGTTTAACATTGTCCCAATTCACAAACTTTACGAGTAGTATTACCTAGCAATAAGACATAAGCAATCACTGTTTAATAACAGTCGCGCCTTCTTGGATATCTTTGATTTAGAAACATATATGTTATTCCATACCTTACTCGTCACCAACAACATTGAACCATTCCATTTGGAGAACCAACCTTGAACGACAAATGCTACGTTTCACTCTACCTCTCTTATGAAATAAATTATTCCAAAGAAAGATAACAATTGAGCAATATAGTCCGCGTGATATAAGGGAGGCACTTTTATTCTGAAAAGAGATGCGATGTTAATTCGGGCATTAAGAAAACTGTCTATGTGTACTCAATTTGTGTATATATAGCATTGGTGCCCAGGCATCTTATGACTTGCGTGCCTAAAACCTTTTCATGCTTTGTTACGTTCAGTGAACTAGCCCTTATGTCCTCGTTGTTTTTCATGTATCAGGGAGGCTCGGGTTCTCCCCGAGTGAGAAACGTCACTTTTCTCCCTACCTTTCTCTCATCCTTGAGATGATAATGAATTTGAATTTGAATGGGAGAGGTGCGTCTTACGGCGGTGAAGAATATAAGAAAGCAATGGGGCTTAGACGTACAGGGAAACCCACATATGTTGCCCTTATAAGGATAAGCAATCTCTCTTGCGAACAACAGCAACAATCTTCATATGGAGGAGACGTCACTCAGGATCTCGAGATTGCCGACGTGTGCCGCGTATAATACCGTTGTCTGCGCAACCCGCCTCGGTCCAACCAGCGCATTGCGGAATCGTTCTACGACAGTCTCGCGCGGCGTTGCTCCCGATACGTGCACCTATTATGAAAGGGAACAAGCAGGCTCCGGCGATCCGTTGATAATGAGCAAGGAACCTAGAGGGCAATAGAGTCACTTATCTTTGGGGCCTAGCTGGATGGAAAGAACGCGCTTTTAATAGAATCCAGAATGAGCCGAAGGAAGTAAATATTGAAGAATTGAAGACGAGGACAAAGAAAGCGAGGGGGGGGGGGGGATGCCTTTCCCGGCGAACATGCCGCGCGGTCGCCGTCTCTCCCTCGCGGAGCAATCTCGGCCAATGGCGCGCTTCCGTAAGCGGAACAGCTCCGGCGGAAAATTGAGACTGAGCGATGGCGGCCCTTGCCATCCCTCGACCCATAACAAAGTCTCCCTAGGGGACGAGAAAGAGACCGCCAAGCGCACCGCCATTGTGAGCCGCAGCTGAGCACAATGGCCACCCCCACTTTGGCCCCCCGAACACATGCCCTCCCACCTCTCTCTCCCCCTTGCCGCCCTCCTTCGTCATCCACCCGAGAAAAGAGGTCCGGACGCCAGGACAGCGAAGTCGTGGGCGGAGGAGGAGTGTACCCGTGGAGTGAATGGCGGCAGGGGCCGAGGGAGCCCGATACACTTAATCGAACTCATCTGCCGAGACCAATAGCGACTCGGCTTGCTCGTTTGTTCGCTTTCGGGAGGAAAGAAAGGGTGAACTGGTCCTGAATTCTTGACACAGTAGCGAATCTAATTAACCGGGGCCTCGCGTTCCGTGGAGACGAATGGACCCGCATTAGTTTGCCGCTTGGCCTGTGCCGCAAGAGATTCTTATTTTTAGTTGCTGAAGTTAGGGATGCGGGTGAATGGCGACATGGAAGGGGGGGGGGAGAGGACACTGCTCAGTGGACGGAGTTAGCGCATACCGCGAAGGATTGCAGTAGCGAGTGAAGTGCGCGGTGAGGCTGCGGCATTTCAGTGAGCACTAAATGTTTCTTTTCGTGGATTCAACTCGACGTCCGTGGCTAGAACTGCGGGTGGTCTACCGCGGGTTGATTTAATTACCACAGGAAACAACAAAAAATAGACAGAACTGTAGATTTAAGAATTGTAGAGTGCTATGTCCGAGGTGAAAGCAACGGCGCGTGTAGTTTATTGAGCAAACTCGACGCTTTCTGTATTCGTTTTCGAGCAATAAGAACTCGGACACCGTTGCCTTCTCGCTTTTCGCTTCTCGAAGTCGCTAAAAGTGCGTTCTCAGAACCTCGTGAGGGCGTTCGAGCCTCTACAAAAAATTATTTCGGCAGTCTGTTGAGGTGTATTGTTTCTTTGTGTGTGTGTGTGTGTGTGTGTGTGTGTGTGTGTGTGTGTGTGTGTGTGCGTGTGCGTGTGCGTGTGCGCGCGCGCGCGCGCGCGCGTGTGTGTGTGTGTGTGTGTGTGTGTGTGTGTGTGTGTGTGCGTGCGTGTGTGTGTGTGTGTGTGTGTGTGTGTGTGTGTGTGTGTGTGTGTGTGTGTGTGTGTGTGTGTGTGTGTGTGTGTGTGTGTGTGAAGTCGGCAGTTCGTCTATAGAGAGAGCCTGCGCAATTATGGTTCTGCGTTTCTGTCTGTTCGAAAGTTGGGGATCAAGTAAATAGACTTGTCAACAATATTAATTTATGGACAGCATTTGTATACTCTGTACAACTAGAAAGATAAGTAGCTTAGAAGGCAGAGCTTTCGGCATGGAACCAACGGACAATCTTTGGAATCCTCAATTCTATTTTTGTAAGACAGATATCGCCGAGTCCCCCGAGAGCAGTTGCGATGAGCATTCTTAGCGCATATGGGAAGGTCTTCTCCTTACCCGCTGAATCACGGCAACGAACTCTAGTGGGCTGCTTATTGCCTCCAAGCCTTCATTTCAGCTCATGTTTAATCAATAAGCAATCGATAGTTTGTCGGGAAGCAGGCCATTGAATCGTTGCCAACATTTACAACTACATACGAATAAATCATTCATCCATTTAGTCTGCTCTTGCAGCTATGTCCACACCAGAAAGAACGACCCTAATGTCAGCAATGAATATACATAAGATTATAGTACCTTGATCGATGGCACTTGCTCGCTTCGCCGTGTTTACGCATACGAGTATGGGCAAGCGCCACATGTGGGTACACAGCGCGACAAAGGCGCTTTTTTTTATTATTGAAATGAATACTAGGAGGGGTTGGCGCCTTTATGGCGGTACCGGTTACTCCTTGTTGTCACTTAGCAAAGGAAACACATATGCGCAGAAAGGGGCAATAATGTCGCAAAATATGGCACTCAGTAGAACACCAGAGGAATAAAAACTATACAGTATAACATTAAATTAATCACAAAGTTTTGTGCATCAGTTCAGTACACATACGCATATATGAATTCAGATATTTTGAATAGCGAAAACACACATTTAATTACACTGCAAGCACAGAACACGATTACACATTGCGTAAAAATTTCGATCACCACATAAATCAATTTTGAACTCGGAACAACACTTGTATAACTCATTTAGCTTATTAGGATAAACTGACACTTAATAATTCCACAAAATATTCTTGTCCTCGAAAAACTTCTTCAAAGCAAGAGGTGCTCTTAAGGCCCGCAGTTGGCCATGGACCAAGTATCTTCTTTAGAGTGAGTGTTATTCTATTTTTTCTGAGGAACACTGGTACCAATGAGGTACTTTAATCTCTTTGTATATTTTGTTTTGTGGTGTGTTCTGTCCAGTTTCTTTTTCTGTCACATGCAATGCACGTGTTATGTCATTTCTTATTATTGCCATCAGGAGTAGCATTCTAGATGTGCCGCAAGACAAGCCCATCCAGGATCCGTTAAAGAGCCCGTCTGTCGTATTCTTTCATTCTTTCATCTACTATAAACTACTGTTAGGATTTGCAGGAGCAACTTCTTATTAGTATTTAGCCTGACCTGATTTCAATGCACTTAACTTACGAAAAAAGAGAAAAAACAATAACGCTGACCTAATGCATCCGACCGATAGCTCAGGAGCTGTTCTTCCTAACACTCGACAGTACACATCGATAAACGAGAGAGAGAGAGAGAGAGAGAGAGAGAGAGAGCAGAAATTCGCATTTAGAGTATAATAAGAGTGGATATTTAGCGGTCCCTAATTGATGGATTGCAGTAAACCTCGATAGTGTCGGCTTTCAGTGCACAGATGAGGCACATTTTCTTGCTTTCAAGATTCGGCGAATCTTTTCTGTCACTGAGGCTATTCGCCATATGATCGAACGCTATTTGGAGAGAGGCCCAATTTTCGCGCGAGAGATCAAAGCTCTAGAGCCGGCGTATTAATGAACAAAATGCAGATTAATGCAAAATATTGCCCCGTTTTCCTCTGGGCACTCCCTAACATACATGGCCCCTTCGTGAGTGCTTAGTTTTTCAGATTAAGCCCTTTGTTTTTTATTGCCTGTTCCATGGCATTCACCGCTTGATCGAGTTTCTGGTTTTGCGTAATCTTTGCTCGAGTCTCCTAATTAATATGTATGCGATGCACTTGATTAAGAAATAAAAAAAATTCTTAAACTTATCGAAAGGAAGTACCACGCTCATGCCTAGAGACACTGCAATATATATGGGAGTGAGAAAACTTGATTTTTAAAGTATGCTACCAACGTTAACTCCAAAGTTATTAAATATGATAACCGAAGAAAAAAGGAAGGAGGCGTTTAATGTTCCTATCAATTGCTATACATGTATCGATCCCAATGAAAAAAAAAAGAATGGTGCGGGTATTTCGCCGCGAATGTTTTCGCATAAATTTGTTACCATGATTAGTAAAGCATAGCTGGAGTCTCAACTGTGCTATGAAGTAGTGCGAGAACTACAGTGACATGGAAATAAATTAAGGCTACGTAAAATTATTCGGCGACATATTCGTGTACTTAAACACCAAACTTCTGCGACATTGTACAACCTAATATTTATAAGGTGTACTCTCATTTTTTTAGAAATTTATGACAAACTGGAGTACCTGCAACAACAAATTTCTCTAATTATTTTTGCTGCTCGTAATACACTTCACCCTTTCCCAGCGTTTGAATATTCTCATGAACCTTTCTTTTTCTCTGTGTGTTCGTGCGTGTTTTGTATGGCCTCTTCCTTGTCGTTCGGGCTGAACATCGGTGTGGGTTCATCGCAACCGCTGCTTCCTTTTACATAGAAGCTGTCTATGGCTAGGATCTGAAAAAAAAAAATTGGCTGAGGCTTAGCTTGGTTAAGCCTAGTCAGATGCGAAGCATATTGGTGGCTAAACTTGGTAAGTAACTTGTCGCCGAGCCGCATACTGAGCACGTTGCTTGGCCAGACGTTCTTCCCGCTCTTCATCAGTCTCTGTAGCACGCCGCAACCTTCGCTTCTCATTCCAACGAGCAGCTCTGTCTCTAGGAGGCATCTCACCTCGTGAGTGTCTAGCAGAGGCAAGCGCAGCTGCTTATATACCACCGCGACACCGCGAGCGACGGCGCGGGTTGGACCCCCGTTTCTCCTCTCTCGTGACGTCACGGTGTCACGTGGTCAGCCTTGAAAGCGACGCCGCGAGCGACGGCGCGAGTTGGAGCCCCGTTTCTCCTCTGTCGTGACGTCATGGTGTCACGTGGTATTGAAGGCGACACCGCCGCGCCTGAGGAGCTGGGTTGAGCTCTAGTAATATGCTCCGCATAAAAAATGTGTGCGAGATGTCGACAAAACAAATCATCATGTGGGCCGATCTTGGTGATGTGCATAAATGGTTTAAGATCAATGGCATATACCTCTGTGGGCTCTGGGACCTGTAACGCGCCCTTGAACTACGCTTGTCAAACGTAAGAGACAAACAGGTCCCAGGCACAAGGGTAAAAATAGATGTTTTTGAAAAAGATGCTTTGCACAAGTTTAAAAAACAGGACCGTTAAAAAATTCTCGGTGCCAACCGCGCAAACGCGCTAGTGCCACTGCTCGCGCGTTCGTCGTCGTCGTCGTCTTCCACAGCTGGCTCCGTTGTGCAAAAAACTATCATCATCAACAATAGCTCGAGCGTCTTCTTCCACAGCTGGCTCCATTGCCGCTTGTCATACGAGCGTAGAATTTCACTTCTGTCGTCGTAATGGGGAGGCTGCGTTTACGGGGGTATGAGCCACTGCTTAAAGTGGTATGGGCCGTTCATTGTCTTCGTGACGGACACATTTAATAGCAGAGGTGATACGTGAATGTGTGTGCGTACCTATATCGCCACGATGACCACAGATTAGGACAATAAATATGTTCGTGCCTTCGTTCACTATTCTGGATCAGCTCTGGGCCGTACGTTAAAGAGCTTCGCTGGTCATCTGTCTTCACAGAGGGGAATGGCTCATAATTTGTTTCAGTTTGTGCCGTTAGTGCAGGTCGTGAGAGGTGAAGGGCACATGACCAACAAGTGCAATTCAATTGACGTTTATTTACTCCGCATAGTAAAAACAATCAAGAAGTTTACGCTCGACGAAATTCGCAGCTTTCGTTTTCGTCGTTTCTTTCGGTCCTTTGCGCCCTGTTGCGCTGAGCATTCCACCAACACGCCGTGGTGGCGTAGTGACTTCAGTGTTGCGCTACTAAGCCCGAGGTTGCGGGATCGAATCCCGGCCGCGGCGGCCGCATTTCGTTGGGGTGAAATGCGAGAAAACCCGTGTAGCGCGCATTGGGTGCGCGTTAAAGAACCCCAGATGGTCAAAATTAACACGGAGTTCCTCACTACGACGTGCCTCATAATCATATCGTGTTTTTGGCACGGAACACCCGGGATATTTTTTTTTTGTGCGCATCATCATGGATTACAAGCTAGCCTGGCGTCACATCTTGTTCCAGTAGTACCAGTCGAAATGCTTCTCTCAAGGCCGCAAGATGCTTGAGCATGCATGCATTATCTCGTCGATACAAGTGCTCCCATTGGTGAAACTGGCACCGTTATCCTGTGACTCTGTGCTAGCTTACTAACTGAAACAACAACAACAAAAAACACGGCACTTTGACTTGGTAGCTGCTAGAACAATGTTTAAGTATATTCTTGGTTTGAACTGGTGTTGGTCTGTCAGAATTAAAAAGAATATTTTTGCCGCGGATTCCTTTGATCTATGTTTAGCGCGTGCTTCTCTCTGTACAGGAAAAAAGAAAAAAGATCCGTTGGCCCTGTCGGTTCGCTGCTCGTCGTTGAGTTCCATGTACCTGAATTCCATGTACCTGGGTTCTAGAGCACAGCTCAGTAAACTTTTTTTTTTCAATGGGCTATCGAAAATCTGGTGTTTGTGGAGGCTACGACTGTCGCGCCTTAGATACCGAGAAAGTCGCTACGCAACTATCATTGCCGTTAAAGTTCAAGGCCTCGCATTGTACATGCTATGTGACTACGTTTAGGCCACGCCAATTTTCGGACACAAGGTAAAAGTAGCGCAACATATCTTCCTTTGCGCGATATGCAAGGAAGAGAGAGAGAGAGAGAAGTTTGCTAATTGAAAAATTAAATTTGTACATATATTAAATGGCAACCCCCCGTGGTTTTTCCGGCGATGTGCCTTGATTAGGTGAATTCTTTCGCTTCTTAATAAGTAGAGCTACAAGCGCTCGTATATTGCTTTGCGGTGTTCAGGTCCCTCTCGGAACGATACAGTTGTTTAGTGCAACGACTGAGCTCTGTAGGTCAGCAATGAAGATTCTTCGTAGTGAGGGTAGGTCCGGTCGGTTCCATTGCGGATGGTGTGGTGCGGCTGGCTCACCCGTGTCCCAAGTGGTTCCACAGGTTGGGTCAAGCAAGAAGTATGCACAATTATCAATTCACCCCCCCGCCCCGTATAGATATATAGCGTCTGTGCTACCGCGATAGCCTCCATTGCTCTATACACACAGTGTTCGTGTTAATTATGCAGACCACTTCAATTTGAATTAAGGGGACTGCCTAGCCACCATCCCTTGTTTTCGGAACCTGTTAGCTACGGCAGTCCTTGAGTTCCAAAGTTTAAGCAGTTTTGTTTGTAATTTATTGTGAATGCAGTTGCCCGTAAATAATATAAAAAATATTTCTCGTGCCTTCTAACTCGACGACGCCACCTTTCCCGTTAGGAACGTGCTCGCCGAAAGCACTTCTTTCCTCACCACCACATGTTTTTCCTCTACATTTTCTTCACCGCTGTAGAAATGCAGAGACATTACTCAGTGCCTATGCGACCTGGGCGGGATAACTGTTACTCGCGACCATGGAAGAAGGAAAAAGAAAGAGCAAGGAGGCAACATCGCGGTACAAAATTGAAACCAGGAAGAGTGATCACGTCATGTGATCATGTGTTCATGATAATGTGATCATGATCATGTGATCATGTTCAGTGTCTTCCACCGTCGTGATAATACGCGCTTTTCACACACACACACAAAAGAAAAGGTCGAGTGTGACAACAACGTTGGGCTTCCGCACTCATGCTTTGCAGCGAAGACGATGAATGTATAGGGTTTCCCAGCTAAGTTTTGCGAAACTCTGTAACGAAAAAAAAAAAGATTGAAGAAAACATGGTGCAAGACACGATCTTGAGACCTATTGTGCTCGGTCGTCAGAGGTCAGACGAGGAAACACTGTAAACTTGATAATTGTATCTTGCAATGCGTTCTTACAATCTGCGTTTTTATTTAATCAGCTTTGCTAAATTTAGCTGGGTCATCGTGTATACGTTAAGGTAAACGACCGAAGTAGCGCAAGCATATCAGGAGATCGTGAAAGAAGGGCCAGCGCACAAGAACACAAATAAAACAAGAGAGAGCATTTCCCCCATTTTTAAAGTAATGAGATACCAACTGTAGCCCAACTGCAGACTTTACTTACTTTCATATCGGGAGGAAATATGCATGGAGTGCTTGGCAAAGCGCCTGAACAAGTTCGCGTAGAGCAAAAGCAGCCGCGAACCAGGCCCACTGTGCCGTACCCGCCGAGTAAAGCATAACGTGTGGCGCCGACCCTTTGAGAGAGAAAAAGTGAAGGTAACGGTTTCACGGAAAGTTAGCATGCGAAGACTGGCTTGTGCGACGAGACGCCTCCGTTTTTGGTTTTATTCCTTCCTCATTGCTTTACCGAAACGCAAAACACGAGCAGTGCGAGATGGTGCTGACCAGCTCGGCATCGGAGGATCAGCGAAAGCTGATTGCCAAAGCCGAAAGTGCTGCCGCCGCAGCTGGGGCCCTGGACTGAGGGGGCTCCACCCACCCACACCGGGGATCCTTTCCTTTCCTTGCCCCATCAGAATAAAGTTTTCGTTCTCTAGCTCCATGCTTTGGCGCAAGCTCCCTGCCGAGTTCTGTGCTATGTTGCCATCATTCTAGCTTAGCGCAGCCGATGGGCACTGAACCAAAAACTGGCTTTTGCGGGTACAATCTACTTAAAAAGAAATGTCGCAAAAGTTCTTTTGAGGATCCCGAATTCGACTACTTTCTACGAAACACGATGTCAGGCTGGGAAAGTGTCGGAAGTCTATCACTTTAGACTCACCATCAGCAACCCAGTGCTCACTCAACCTTTACTGACCTGGCTGAAAGCATTAGAAGTTGACTTGCTTCTCTGGCGGACAGTTCAACAAGGTACGTGCTTTGCTCCTAATCCGCTGGACATACACTCGTGGGCGCCTCGGTGCCGTAAGTGCCGCAGGAATCGCGAAACGACGGCTTGTCCACAAGGTGGGAAACCGGATTCGGGGAGAAAGCGGTGCATTACGTGTAGAATGTTCGTCACGAGGAGATCAACGCAGTGTATATTTTCTTCAGCAAATCGCATGTCGTTTCCTGGCGCCCGAGTCATGACTTCCCTGCCCCCCCTTGGCGATGCGCATTCTGAGACACTGCTCAAGATACCTCCGAGCCCCGAATACCCCCGGGGAGGAAACGCACTTTGATGCAAAGAGGCTTCAAAACTGCAGATTCGGGAGCAGTCGAATCTCTCTCTCTTATAACTCTGCGCTCGGGCGAAGTACTTACGGTGTATTTTTTTTTATCCTTTTTCTTTTCAGCCAACCCACATGCCTTCGGGCTCTTCTTAAGCATCGCCCCAGATGCCATTCGAGAAAGTCTCGCCGGTGATTCCCCTGAACGCCACGGAGGATCTCCGGGGCGATTCGGCTCGGAGGAGTCGATATATATGCGCATCGCTCTCCCTGCGTTCCCGAATAAAATAAGATACTTCGGACGAGGTAAAAGCGATGGGGGCCGGGCGCACGAAAACTGCGGAAAAATGAAAAGAAATATAATAGAGGAGGTGTACTAACGTATACACATCGCTGATCTCGCAGTATTTAGAGAGAAGGCATTTGGGTCGGGAGATATAAATCCCCTCCCCTTTTCTTCCCCTCCGTTTCCTCTCTCATGAATTTAGGACTTCATAACTGGCTTACACTATATATATTTTTTATTTCCCGCGTAAGGCCGGAGAGAGAGAGAGCGAGAGAAATGTGTACACCCTGAATTATTTTATACTTGAGTTCGCGAGCATGAAAAATGACGCTTGATAGCAGAGGTCTCTCGAGAAACAGGCAACAGCGAGGATAAAGATGGGAGATGAAGGAGCAATAGGAAGAAGAATAACACGAAGAAAATGTGAATTCAACTCCCCAAAAAATTTCTTCGCGAAAGGGCATTTATTTCTTCTTTCTTTTCTTTCCGAGCGAAGAAGCGAGCGAGTGGAACGTAGGTGAAGTAGCAGGGACTTCCTGTGGTCTTCGAAATAAATGAGGGCAAAGATGGGAGTATGGTTCGGCCGTGAAGAAGAAAGGGCGTAAAAAATTTCTACGGGAATGGGAAAGAAAGATCAGCTTGAGAGCGAGATGCCCGCGAGTGCTGAGGCTGTTCTTCCAGAGAGAGAGAGAGAAAGAAAGAGAGAAGGAAACGAGTTCGAGGAACGTTCGTAATGAAACCATACGTCAAATTCGACGCTTCACAGTCAAGAGCAAAGAGTGCGGAAGGAAGGAAATAACGGCCGCTATGGCGCGAGTGATGGTGCGGACAGAACGACGACGAAGAAGATGATCGCGGAAAAGCAGTAGCAAGTAGTAGTTAGTAGTAGTAGCAGAAGATGGAGAAGAGCAAAACGAAGGAGAAGCAGGAGAAGAAGAAAGAGATGACGAATAAAGACACGAAAGAAAGTTGAAGATAGGATGAAAAACAAGGGGAGGAAGATGAAGAGCGTCACCAACAGAAGGCAGAAGAAGACAAGTAGATGGAAAATGAGAAGATCATGAAGTAGAAGCAGTAGCAGTCGAAGAAGAAGCAGCGAACGAGACGAAATTGAAGAAGATGAAGCCGAAGTTCAGACATTACAAGACGGATAAGAACAACAGCAGGAATCAGAAAAGGGAGCAGTGAAGGAGAGGGCAAGGAAGAAGCAGCAGTAGTAGTAGAGTAATAGAGGCATGGGGGGGGGGGTGACAACAGCGAGAAAAAAAAATAAATAAATAATAGCAGTATACTACTACTACTACTACTAGTATTACTACTACTATTAATAATAATAATAATAGTAATACGACATCAGCAGAATAAGAAAAGTCGCCGGAAAAGGAATAACAGTATTAAAGTACAAGTAACAATAGTAGCAGAAAGAACGATGAGAGTAAGCGCTGTGGAATGAGGAGCAAGCAAGCAGGCAAGCAATGAGAGAGCTGCTCCGAGCAGTGGCTCTGTGACAGAAGCCGCAGACGACAAGTGATGTCGTAGCTCATGTCAAGTAGCTACCGTGCATGATGGACGCGGTACCATGCGGCAAAATCTACGCGGACCGATCCACGGAATGGACAAGCTTCCTTGTCCGGTCCTTGTCCGTTCCTTTCTTGTGCATCCTTGCGACTGATTTTTGTGCATCCTTCCGACTGATATAGGTGATCTTGATGTCACTGCTCAGCTCAAGATAACATTTTAGCTTGAAAGAACTAGCTTTTATTTTCTAATTAGCCTAGCATATACATTAGCCGACCAATGTCATTGAGCTGTGCGTGGACTCCAGCTGGTTCAGCCCTCTTTGAAAGATGAAGAGCAGGTGCGCTGCGTTTTTTGTGGGTGGAGCTTCTCTGTAATTTTAGGTTTCACCGACTATAATGGACAGAAGAAGCTAGTGCAAAAAGCCGTAAAAGATGACTGCCACAGTAAGCGAACATCTTCTGCAGACCGCAGAAATCAAAAGGACGCAATGTCGCAATACATCCGAAGCGATGGTGTCATGGCGGCACAAACTATCGCCAACATATTTTCGTAGGCAACTTGACACTGCGATGACGGTAACGTCGGCGTCACGGCAATGAAGGTGACGACAGCGCGAGTACCACAGAGACAGGAAGACGGAATGACAATGATGGACCAATGAGAGCGCGATGACAACGGAATGACGACATCGTGACCAAGGTCACATGACGATAGCTGCGCAATTTCGCTTCGTTCTCTCTATACTCCTCGGGCCGTTCGATTGAATAAATCACGCTTGACGAAACGGCGCATCTATAGACAAGAGACGCGCAGTGGACTTGCTCGTCAAAGAGAGCTCATTTACCGTGAGCTTCAAGGCGGCCGAAAAAACGTCGCACAGCGCCACTGCCGATAACAGCATCTAAACCGTCGCATGCCACAAAGCTTTCGAGCGGCATCACGCGTGTCTCAAGGAGATATACTGGAGGAGAATGTTTAAGTGAGAAAGCGATACTATAGCCTACCAACCCGGATTTCGCCTCTGTCTCTGTGGAGCCTTGTTCTTGTTCTTCAAACGTATAACGTGCAGCCTCTTCGTCTTTCTGTTCGCAAACTACATCCGCGTGCGTATGTGTGAAATAACTATGAAAAGTTAATCGGGATCGCCGTCGGAAACGTCTAAAGAAGAGGTTGATCGCGCCAAGCAAAGCGAACAACGAACTCGGCGGCAGAGGGCAGCGGGAGTCGGCCGATCGACTATGGAAGATGTGGCGAAGCGATTGCGGCTGCCGCAACAAAGAAGTCGATTCGTGGCGTTTTGAAACACGCCAATGGAATTGCCGAAGAACGACAAAAGCCGATTGGAGAACTACACATTGCACAAGTGCTCCAAGCGCACTGCCGAAACGAACAGCGACAAGCCCGACTATAGAGCTGCGGACATTGCATACCAGCATCGCAACGCCGAGCTACGTCTTTCTTTGGCAATGGCTGCGACGGCCATCTTCAAGCTGGACTTCATCGACAACCCATCTGGCTTTGCGTGTTCTGCGTGTGAGACTATGGCACAGGAAGGACGTGGACTTCCTCACGACGCCCATGTACGTCACCTTGGCTTTGGCTTATCCCGACGTTACGAAAATGTTAAATAAATGTGCTTTCAACACGGAATTCCGTGGTTGGCGCAGCCAAACCGAGCGTAAATATTTATCTATTCTACTCTTTGTCACTTGTATTTAGCACCCTGGGGTCCATTGGGATGGTTAACGAAGCGTTTTCATCTTTTTGTTACGTGTACAAAACCGAATAGACTGCCATACTTGTAGTGCTTTCGTAATAAATAAATAAATAAATAAATAAATAAATAAATAAATAAATAAATAAATAAATAAATAAATAAATAAATAAATAAATAAATAAATATTGGCCTGCCTTACTCTTGCGCTGTCGTACCGGTGTGATGGTGGGCTACTGGATTGAGCTGTTGGCAAAACAGGCGAGGTGTCTTTCTCGAACTAACGGCTTTTTTTTTCAAGGTCACGTGCTGGTGGCGTTTGCATTTAGAAAACCAAGCCACGAACTGTTTCGGCTATGTATAAGTTTGCACCGGAGCTGTAGGACCACACCGGAGATAGGCTGCGAAAATGATGGATGTCATGACGTCTCTCACACGTGAACTAGGGAGGAATAGAGCCTCGGTAAGATTGAGTCTTCCATCAAGGCTTCGCTCTTCCGCGCCACAGCAAAACAAACCTACATATGTGACGGGAGCTGCCTCTCCGATTACAAGTTTCCGCAGCTAGACCACACTGCTGTGGATCTCAAAGGTGACGCGAATAAGTCCGTATGATTTTGCGTGGTGCTCCTCGAGTGAGTGCTACCATTTGTTTATTAACGGCTGTCGACGTCATCGGATCGACATCATCGCCTCTTTAGTCGTTAGCATTCGGAACTTTTACCGACTTGTCGTTTCATCAGGTACCTAGCTTCCTTCGGAAAGCACGAAGTCATCACTTGTCTGTTTTTTTTAGCGTTCTGCGGGGACGTCCTTGTTGTTTCTTGCCACTTCTACAGACCCGAACGTTTGTATTAATATACAGCCATACAAACTACTGGTTTCACTATTTTGTCTAGGCAGCGGAGGGGCAAGGCAGTCCCTTCGAAATAACTTTTGCATATTGAAATGAGAAGCCAATATCACAATATCTGCGAAATCATTCCACCCGCTCAGGCTAAAAATACAGCGAACTTCAGTTTGTTCCTGAACGAAGCTTAAGCGCAGTTCACGTCATTTGTGTCGCTGGTTAGAAAGTTTTAATATGCCGCTTGCATCCGCCGTGGTTTCGCAGTGGCTATGGTGTTAGGCTGCTGAGCACGAGGTCGCGGGATCGAATCCCAGCCACGGCGGCCGCATTTCGATGGGGGCGAAAACACCGGTGTACTTTGTTCCAGCATACGTTCCCCTTTTTAAGCTTGCCTAATAAGATTAAATTTATGCCATTTTGAAGGGCTGAGAGGCCGTAGATAGTAGAATATAACCTTGGGCGTAGAATAACGTCTATCTGTTGTTTGGTACATTTTGCACAGCATTTTTTTTACCTAGTTGCTGTTTCAATGGACATTTATAGCCACACGTAATACTGTCGTGTTTCACTTACATTCTTAGCTAAAGACACACCCTTTGGGGTGTATCTCTGCCACACAACAATAATCGTCATCTGCCTTGCTTGCGCTTCTTTTCTTTAAAACACCGCGCCCGCTACTTTCCTGTTGGGAATGCTATATCATGCTGATAACGCGCATGCCGTTCATTACTGGGAAGTGCCGGGCTCGCCGCGTTAAAGAAGGGAAATGCGGACAAGACAGATGGTGATTATTGTTGTGTGGCAAAAGGGTGTAATTTCGCTTCAGGGTTTGTAGGTTGAGCGCTAGACCCTGTCCACCACTTAGGAATTCGCCTGTCCACAGGTGCCTTTAGAACAAGCCCAGTGGAAAGTCTGTACGTTGAATCGGATGAATGGTCACTTGAACTGCAGAGAACATACTCCTCTTTCATGTATTTTCTTAGAGTAAACGGAAACAGTCAGCACCCCGCGTATTACACCGTAAACGATTTGTCCAGTTGTCAACTTTTTCGCAACCGGCTCACAGGGGCAAAGCCTTTCTCACTGCGTGTCAGAGACCTAGCTGAAGAAACAAGAGTTCCCCTGCTTGAATACCACCTTATGTCCCCGGCTATACGGCCCCCACCATGGCAGTGGCAACTAATAGAGTGTGATACATCCTTCATAGCTGTTACAAAGCGCGCTCCTCTCGCGCATATACGAATGTACTTCCTGGAATTAGAACACAAATACTCCTGTCCTGAATTCTTTACAGACGCATCAAAGTGTAATTCTGGCGTATCTTACGCAGCAGTCGGTCCATCCTTTTCGGATCATCATCATCATCAGCCTGGTTACGCCCACTGCAGGGCAAAGGCCTCTCCCATACTTCTCCAACAACCCCGGTCATGTACTAATTGTGGCCATGCCGTCCCTGCAAACTTCTTTATCTCATCCGCCCACCTAACTTTCTGCCGCCCCCTGCTACGCTTCCCTTCCCTTGGGATGCAGTCCGTAACCCTTAATGACCATCGGTTATCCTCCCTCCTCATTACATGACCTGCCCATGCCCATTTCTTTTTCTTGATTTCAAATAAGATGACATTAACTCGCGTTTGTTCCCTCACCCAATCTGCTCTTTTCTTATCCCTTAACGTTACACCTATCATTCTTCTTTCCATAGCTCGTTGCGTCGTCCTCAATTTGAGTAGAACCCTTTTCGTAAGCCTCCAGGTTTCTGCCCCGTAGGTGAGTACTGGTAAGACACAGCTATTATACACTTTCCTCTTGAGGGATAACGGCAACCTGCTGTTCATGATCTGAGAATGCCTGCGAAACGCACCCCAGCCCATTCTTATTCTTCTGATTATTTCTGTCTCATGATCCGGATCTTCCGTCACTACCTGCCCTAAGTAGATGTATTCCCTTACTACTTCCAGTGCCTCGCTGCCTATTGTAAATTGCTGTTCTCTTCCGAGACTGTTAAACATTACTTTAGTTTTCTGCAGATTAATTTTTAAACCCACTCTTCTGCTTTGCCTCTCCAGGTCAGTGAGCATGCATTGCAATTGGTCCCCTGAGTTACTAAGCAAGGCAATATCATCAGCGAATCGCAAGTTACTAAGGTATTCTCCATTAACTTTTATCCCCAATTCTTCCCAATCCAGGTCTCTGAATACCTCCTGTAAACACGCGGTGAATAGCATTGGAGAGATCGTATCTCCCTGTCTGACGCCTTTCTTTATTGGGATTTTGTTGCTTTCTTTATGGAGGACTATGGTGGCTGTGGAGCCGCTATAGATATCTTTCAGTATTTTTACATAGGGCTCGTCTACACCCTGATTCCGTAATGCCTCCATGACTGCTGAGGTTTCGACAGAATCAAACGCTTTCTCGTAATCAATGAAAGCTATATATAAGGGTTGGTTATATTCCGCACATTTCTCTATCACCTGATTGATAGTGTGAATATGATCTATTGTTGAGTAGCCTTTACGGAATCCTGCCTGGTCCTTTGGTTGACAGAAGTCTAAGGTGTTCCTGATTCTATTTGCGATTACCTTAGTGAATAGTTTGTAGGCAACGGACAGTACGCTGATCGGTCTATAATTTTTCAAGTCTTTGGCGTCCCCTTTCTTATGGATTAGGATAATGTTAGCGTTCTTCCAAGATTCCGGTACGCTCGAGGTCATGAGGCATTGCGTATACAGGGTGCCCAGTTTCTCTAGAACAATCTGCCCACCATCCTTCAACAAATATGCTGGTACCTGATCCTCCCCAGCTGCCTTCCCCCTTTGCATATCTCCTAAGGCTTTCTTTACTTCTTCCAGCGTTACCTTTGGGATTTCGAATTCCTCTAGACTATTTTCTTTTCCATTATCGTCGTGAGTGCCGCTGGTACTGTATAAATCTCTATAGAACTCCTCAGCCACTTGAACTATCTCATCCATATTAGTTATGATATTGCCGGCTTTGTCTCTTAACGCATACATCTGATTCTTGCCAATTCCTAGTTTCTTCTTCACTGTTTTAGGCTTCCTCCGTTCCTGAGAGCATGTTCAATTCTATCCATATTATACTTCCTGATGTCAGCTGTCTTACGCTTGTTGATTAACTTCGAAAGTTCTGCCAGTTCTATTCTAGCTGTAGGGTTAGAGGCTTTCATACATTGGCGTTTCTTGATCAGATCTTTCGTCTCCTGTGATAGTTTACTGGTATCCTGCCTAATGGAGTTGCCACCGACTTCCATTGCACACTCCTTAATGATGCCCACAAGATTGTCGTTGATTGCTTCAACACTAACTTCCTCTTCCTGAGTTAAAGCCGAGTACCTGTTCTGTAGCTTGATCTGGAATTCTTCTATTTTCCCTCTTACCGCTAACTCATTGATCGGCTTCTTATGTAACAGTTTCTTCCGTTCCCTTCTCAGGTCTAGGCTAATTCGAGTTCTTACCATCCTGTGGTCACTGCAGCGCACCTTGCCGAGCACGTCCACATCTTGTATGATGCCAGGGTTAGCGCAGAGTATGAAGTCTATTTCATTTGTAGTCTCGTCGTTCGGGCTCCTCCACGTCCACTTTCGGCTATCCCGCTTGCGGAAGAAGGTATTCATTATCCTCATATTATTCTGTTCCGCAAACTCTACTAATAACTCTCCCCTGTTATTCCTAGTGCCTATGCCATATTCCCCCACTGCTTTGTCTCCAGCCTGCTTCTTGCCTACCTTGGCATTAAAGTCGCCCATTAGTATAGTGTATTTGATTTTCACTCTACCCATCGCCGATTCCACGTCTTCATAGAAGTTTTCGACTTCCTGGTCATCATGACTGGATGTAGGGGCGTAGACCTGTACAATCTTCATTTTGTACCTCTTGTTAAGTTTCACAACAAGACCTGCCACCCTCTCGTTAATGCTATAGAATTCCTGTATGTTACCAGCTATATTCTTATTAATCAGGAATCCGACTCCTAGTTCCCTTCTCTCCGCTAAGCCCCGGTAGCACAGGACGTGCCCGCTTTTTAGCACTGTATATGTTTCTTTTGGCCTCCTAACTTCACTGAGCCCTATTATATCCCATTTACTGCCCTCTAATTCCTCCAATAGCACTGCTAGACTCGCTTCACTAGATAACGTTCTACCGTTAAACGTTGCCAGGTTCATATTCCAATGGCGGCCTGTACGGAGCCTTTTCGGATACCGGTGTTCTGCACACGAGCACAAGTATCTTTACAGCAGAGGCCTACGCCATTTTGGCTGCCGTTAAACACATTAAAAAATTGAATATCCCAAAGGAAGTTATATATACAGACTCTTTGAGCGTAGTAAACGCATTGAAAACTATGAAGAAATATCAAAATCCTATAATTGTATCTCTCTATTCAGCACTATGCACCACCTATGCGTCCAGGCAGCATATCGTAGCATGCTGGGTGCCGGGGCACCGCGAGATTGAAGGAAACGTGTTGGCTGACCAGCTGGCCATATCCGTCCACGCGAACGCTGCAGACATTTCCACGACTGTCCCTTTAATGGACCTTAAGCCCTCCATAAGGAAAACGCTCAGGGCTATCTAGCAGCCGTTGTGGGATAAAGAAACACAAAATAAACTGCATGTTATCAAGCCATATCTTGGCAACTGGCCGCCGGTATCAAAGAACCGCCACACGGAAGTAATACTTTGCAGACTTAGAATAGGACACACATACAGTACACACGCATACCTCTTGTCAGGTGGTGATCCACCCATGTGTGATAAGTTTGGTGAGCCACTTACCGTGCTTCACATCCTGATGTATTGTAGAGAATTAGATGCAAATAGGAAAAAGCATTTTCCATTACCTCACCGGCAACAAATTCCACTTCATCCCCAAATGATTATAGGTATGGAACCTCTCTTTAAACATCAATCACTGTTTCAATTTTTAAAAGCTGTACATAGTTTTCATACTATAGCCCCAGGAAATCCGTAGCACAGCCTCTTAACAGAGGTTTCTGCTGCGGTAGCTGCATTGAAAGAAAGCACCTGCCTCCCTGCCTTTGGGCTCAAAGGCTTTAAGGAGACATATGTGTTATTTCCATATTCATGCATATTAGCCCCATGATCACTTGTCACTCGTCCTATACCCAGAGACCACTCCACGTATCACTGTCATAATTTTATACCTATATATCGTTTTATGCTTCTACGATAGCGACTAATTTTAGGCCACTTTACAGCCATGTTACACCCCATCATCGTAACCCACCAATCAGCGCTTAACACATCATTATCAGACATGGCGCTCTTTGGCCACACCTGGCCCTTGCGCCACTAACCAACACACATCCATCCAACATTATCAATGCGAGCAGCTGCGCTCCCTTTAGAATTTCTCATTGGCGCGCATAAATCTACGCGCATAATAACACGGTATTGAAATAAAGAGGCGTTTCACGCTTGCGTTTCCTTTCGGAATAGGCCCCGCACTTTATGGTACGGCGGCCCTCCTCGAAACCATGTTTAGCTCTACTGTTTGTCCGCCTTCCTTCCGAGGGGCAAAGCCAAGAGCAAACTCGGGAGCGTTTCCTGCTGAGTTCGTGTTCTGCACACGCGAGTGAGATTCCAAGATTGCCGCCGAGGTCCTGGAGAGCGGTGAGCCCAGGAAGCCAACAGTTTGCGAGCGCAGAAACTGTGCGGGTGCTCGGAGAAGTCGAGTGGTGGAATCCCGTTTGCGGAGGGCGCATAATCTCCTGCGCGTGGGGGAAGCGCGGAAGGAAGCGAGCGGGGCTTCGACCCCGGAGCACCGCCTTGCTCCGCTTGTCCGAGTCAGTGGATGCGGAGGCGCGTGCTCGGGTTCTCGAATACGGATCTTGACCCCGGGGCTCGAGTGCGGAAAAGAACATGCGCAAAGCAGGGGCAGGCGAGTTTCGTTTGTGCATTAGAGTTGTTAAAAGAGGGCAAAGCCGAGTGACTGCCGAAGATCTGCACATCCGAGGAAAAAAAAGAAGAAAGTGAGGAGTAGGAAGCAGGACTCACTGCTGTCTGACGCAAGTATTTCACCTTGCAGCCACTGAGTTTGCGCCCGGAGTAAGAGGAACTTATAGGTGTGTGCGTTAATACTACTACCTAGGTGGAGACTTGATTTTATAACTGGCGCTTTCATTAATTGCTTGGCTTAGTGCGACATTGCAACATCCTCGGACGCTATCTCTCTGGCCTCTTCAGAGAGTAGAATTGTCGGGTGAATGAAATGATCATAGATAGAGGAAGGGGAGGGAGAGGGGGTGGAAACCAAAGCTTGGAACCAATTGTTGGACAAATTTATTTATTTTTAAATTTATTTCTAGTAGCGACTAGCGACATCTAGTGCCCCCAAGAGAGAGAGAGAAAGCAAGGACAGGAAAGGCAGGGAGGTCAACCACAAGAGTATCCGGTTTGCTACCCTACACTGGGGGTGGGGGAAAGGGGAATAGAAAAAGGAGAAAGGGAGAGAGTGAGCACTGAGTACGTGTGGGCGGGACACTATGCACAGGGACACTATAAACGGTCTCTCAAACCGGTGTACCTCAAGTATTGCAGTAATGCACGATTCGCTTTTCGTGCCAGTGACGGGTGTGGCCACGGTCCGAGTATCCTTGACTCGTTGAAAGGTCGTAAGTTTAGTCGGTGCAAAGTTTCCTGCAGAGTGTCCCCAAGTTGATCATAAAATGTCAGGACCTCACAAACTACGAAGGGGGGAGAAGAGCAAGAGAAAGCCACTGCTTTGATAGCGCGCTGCACTACGTCATTGCGGCAGGGTGCAAAAAATCGCCTTTCTCAACGAAGAAAGCATTAGCGAATTAGCCAGCTGCTGCGCAGAATCTAGGCAGGATCAGCTCTCAACCTCCCAAATACTTGTGACTAGTCACAATACTATTCTTTATAAACGAATATGTGGCCAACACTTAAGCAACAAATTTAGTTCTTGCTGAATTTCGGCATCGAGTACAGAGTTTCTGGCTAAATGTCTCCTTACAACACCGAATGAGAGACAGCAAGCGTAAGTTATTGGTTTAGAGCAGGAACCCAAGAGAAGGAAGAAAAAGTTTGTCGCAGCTCGCTTTCATTTGAGAGCTGATTCGGATGGGACAGACCGATATAAGATCTCCGGCTGCAAAGTTGTCACATTCGTAATGTAAAACAAATCCAATGTATACGCCTATGTATCCTATATTATGACAACTTTCTTTACAAGTTCCAAATGAATCAGTTTGGAGGCTATGGTTGAAACCCACTTTCAGTGTTTCAGTTTATGCTAAGTATTTTTTTTAGAGCTCAGCTCTTAGGCGTCCGTTCCTGCAGGCAGCGTCAGCATCGGTGGCGTAACCGAGCGAACGAGCACAGCAAAAGGTGAAAGAGCGAATGTGGAGCGGGAGGTGAAAAACGCGAGCCGCGAATGGCGTAGACCAATGAGAGCGGACCCTTTAATTTCATGCGCGCGACAAACGTGTGTCATGCGGACCCGCCCGACCGCTCGGTGCGTACTATCTTCTGCTCGCGTGAGCTCTCGCTCGCGCTTGTTTCGATTGTCATGGTTTGCGATTGTTTTGTAATCTGATTGTATGCTCGACGCGGATAGTGTAGTACTTTCTGGAGTCCACACAGCACCCGCAATTACACTGGAACATTGGAAGAGTAATGTATAAAAGCCGACGCGCTTGACCTGCGGATCACATTTTCGACAGTTGCCGACTCTGCTGCATGTCTCTGTCAAATTCTTGCACTCAATATATCGCGAAACGAAAACACGTATGGAGCTGCGCTCAAATTTCGCATTAGAGATTATCGTAATTGTCGGTGAACCTTTGTTTCTTTTCGGTTGATTATGCTTGTTATCGACGCATTTTGCTTATTTAGGTAGAAAATAAATATTTTTGTTTCGGGTGTTTACATGCATTTTCTTGAAAGTTTTACTTCAACTGGTGGTCTTGTGGACAGCCGCGGTATCAGGCGGCACGGCACCGGAATCTAGACGACAGGCAGGTTGAGCTGTTGAAATCAGCGCACTTGTCCCCCATTGCGGAATCCGCAGGGCTTTAGCGTGCGGTATACGCGAAGTAAGGTGTTTGCCTCCCGTCGAGCGTCGAACGTGCCCCCTGCGCAAGTCCTTCTGGCTAGCGAGCCTTAATCCGGATCAAAGCTCCTTAGCGAGTAGAGTAGCGACAACGTTAGCGCTGCTTCCCCGTCACGCAGACACTTCCGACTGGAGAATCCCTACGCCTGCCCTGCGTACTGTGTTTTTTTCTTCTTGTTCGTGTTGCTAGGGGTGAATACTTCTCGAGAGCTTTCGTTATTGATCGTTACGTTTGCTTGCAAACTGTTGATCAGTTGAGAACGACACGCTCCAGTAGTATTTGTATGTCGCGTGCGTTAAGCTCAAGAATACATAACTTCAGACAGACCATAAATAAGAAAGTAGAAAAAAAAATAAAGAGAGATAGACAATTGATCGAACAAGCAAACAAATGGAGGAGGTCTCTAAATGGTGTCTAGTGTATTCGAGTTAAGATTTATTAGATAATGCGTGTAATATGAAACACTTGGTTTTCTAATCTGTGATTCATGTTTGGAAAATACTCTATGCAGCTGATGTCCTGGATGTCATGGAGCCGACAAATGAAGCAATACTGCAGCACCGAACCATTTATCTATTTGTTTGAATGTAGGGATTATGGATGCAATACGGTGTTCATATCATGAAGTAGCACCACAGACATGAAGATCGAGCGTTCATTTTTCATTTATTCTTTGTTTATTTTGGCATGTTCTATATTGTTTCAAGTGAAGGTAGCTCAGGTTTCTTATACTGGCCTGAAATTACTGCGTAGGTATTTACTCCAATTGTTCAGGAGTGTGCGTCAAAGTAGGAACCTAAATAACGGCTTCGTTTACTTCACTGCAACAGGGCCGGCGTGTGAGGGACTGCGTAGGAGCAATAGGTATTGCAGTGGCACCCTGCAATTTTGCCCAATCCTGCTGCTTAGTTTGATGTCGTTTGATGCAGTGGATCTTGTGGTTTTACTCTGCACGGTGGGGTCTCGACTTCCAAAATAGAAAAAAAGAAAGCACTACGCCGGGACTTTTCACCACTCTCTATGCAATATAAACTGATATTGTGAAAATTGTGACGTCTCGACAGCTGTCGAACCGTCACAATCGTGACGCAGACGCGGACGCCTCTCTGCGTTTCCTTGTCAAATCCCCCCCCCCCCCCCCTTCTCTAGTGCGCTTCTGCGTACCCACGTCCTTCTCTTAACTATGATTCCTCACTTCTTCACAACCCCCTATCTACCTTTCCCAATGTAGATTAGGCAGCTATACTGAACCACTTGAGGGGGACTTTCAAACCTTTCTATAAATAACACATCTTGCTCACACATCTTTATCAGGACATTTTTCTTCATGATGAATGCTTTCACTATGCTGAAGAGCTTGTGTTGTTACTTAGTGGAGCAGAGGCTTTCGTGCTCAATGTAGGCAAACCTAAATTCGATTGGTGCACTCTCGCAATAGTGACAGTTGTGCGGCTTTTTTCATACCGCCGACGGCCAACTTTAATGAACCCCTTGACGTTCGTGCATTGTTTAACTTCACTAAGGGTGTATTTTGCTGGGGAACAGATGAGGCATCTGCTCTTGACGTCTCAGACAAGCTCCCATTGCATAACAATTCAAAGGCGCTGAAAACAAGAGTGCCTTTATAAAAGGTTTTGAGGAATTATCATATTTTTGGTATTATCGTAAATGCGTCAGAAGGAACAGCTTCGTACTGCAAGACAGTATGATATAATTATTCACGTCACAGTAGGAAATGACAGGGAAGCGTTTGCAAAGGACTTCAGAGTGAGTAGTCTCATAGCGCCGTTCCACTGCATCATTCTTTGTGTGTATGTGTGTGTGTGTATGTGTGTGTGTGTGTGTGTGTGTGTGTGTGTGTGTGTGTGTGTGTGTGTGTGTGTGTGTGCGTGTGTGTGTGTTTATGTGTGTGCGGAGCCGTTAGTTTTGTTACAAGCTCACAGTCTTTGTCCTGGACATTTTTCATTCAGGTTCCTTTTGTATATATATATATATATATATATGCAAAAAATTATTTTGTGGGTCTTTGCTCCGACTTTTAGTTCGTAAAGCGGCTCATCGTAGTTGTAAGGCGCTGCGAACGCGTTTCATTCGCAAAAGCTAGCGACGGGAAAATGAAATCCGCAATGCAGAAAAACGGCCACCCTCTCAGTTCTTGGTGTGGACTTGAGACGCCTTCGTTTCCCTTACGCCGCACTCTGTGAAGTACGAGGTGCTCAATAAAGTCTTCGACACTTTTTCGCTCCAGCCACTCCTTGCCAAGTTATCCATCATGCTGAATTATACCACCGCCTTGCGAGCCGACTTCAAAGGGGAAACGTTTTCTTTTTCCTTGGGCTTCTTGATATCCTGGTGCCACGGCGTCTTGTTTTGTTCGAAAAAAACGAGGAAAGAACTTTGACATTTCAGTTGCTTTGGCCAGGGTGGAAAGTATCGGTCAGCGGAATTTCACCGACTTTGCAGGCTCATTTTTGTTGGTCGTTGAGGCTGCCACATTTATTATCCCGGATCTCGGGTCTCGGTGTGTGTTTATCTTCTACGTAACCATGCAGATTCAGTGGAAGGGAATGACAGGCTAAGTTGAAAAAACAAAAATGCTCCGTGCAGAGAAACGAAGTGCATCTTGCAACAAAGTAAACGCGTTTGTAATGTTGTTCGTCGTTCTTTTCTATTTGCCGCCATCGCTAAGAAAAAAAAAAGGAATGAATATTGCCGTACATAACCACGAGCTATTTTGTGACAGTCAAGCGCGGGCGCATAGATCGCTTGCTGCTAGGGACATTCACACCGAATGTTTCAGTGAGGGTAGCAGCATTGTCATTCTCGCAAAGGTGTAGTAGAAGTTGAATGCGAAAGCACCCGTGTGCTTAGATTTAGGTGCACGTTAAAGAACCCTAGGTGGTCGAAATTTCCGGACTCCTCCACTACGGCGTGCCTCACAATCAGAAAGTGGTTTTGGCACGTTAAGTCCTATAATTTTTTTATGAACAATAGCTTTTATTCGATCTTCATCGCATTTCATTCCCTTCTGACAGCTTCCGCAAATGGCATAACGCAATACCTTCTTTCGCTCAATTCTACATCAGTTTTACTATCCACCTCTCACGACTGGCCGGTTTTCTTGATCGGACGACTGACGAAGCACGAAAAGGAAAAGAAATGGAACAGATTCATTACGTCACCCTGTACCTGGTCACTTTCGATATGTGCAAAAAGATTCGATCTTATACCTACGACAGCCTCAACCATTGTCTACCGATTGAGCTAGATGGTTATTTCTCGGATTGCTTTCTGCGCACCCAGTTTCGTAACACCGCCGCCTTCCAACAGACTCTGCATTGATAATCTGTGTTGAGCATGCGGTGCGCCAACCGAACGCTGAATGCCCGAACAATGGCGTACCATGTTACGTTAGTATGGACACGCATTCGGACGAGTTGCATAACCCGATAACGCCCGCAATCCATGCAGCTAATGTGCGTTTATTTATTACTTAAATTCGTTTTTTTTGAAGATTAGCAGTTTCGTTGGAAGGAGTAGGATTAAGCGCGGTTGCAAGCTTTAATGCTATAGCGTGAGGATGTGCACCGCCAACGGTGTTCCAGGCGTCGCACCTCGGTGGCGCACGAGATGAGACCGAAGGAGAACCATGGGCTTTCGTCAGCAGCCAAAGCAAGGATAAAATAGATTTGCATTCATGTTTACTGCAGGTTCCACTCAGACTGCAGTGCGTGCACCACGGTGTGGTTTGCACGCAGCTGCTCAGCAGGAACACTAACGCGCATGCGCACGGCGTTCATGCCAGCAGCTGAAGCTAGAACACTGCGCTGGCTTACGACAGAGCCGATTAAGTGCAGCGTCCTTCACTCGTCGTTGAGTTAGCTTCGCCGCTTTGCAGCCGAACGAACCGGGTGTCTCTCAAGACCGTTTAACGTAACGCGAAGGCAGCGCACGCGCCTCGATGCCGTGGCAGCACGGCGACGGCGACGGCGCACACGCGCCTCAACCTTCCCGCTGTACTCACGCACAACTTTCTGTGGCTAGGAAGGGAAAGCTACAGGGGTGTGGCTGCTGCAAGTGTGTTACCGCGCCAAGTAGTCCGGCAGCGTTTGACAGTGCTTTCGGTAGCTCGGAACAGACGCTGAATCGACGGAGCTTCCGCGTGCGGCGGTTTCGCGTTTCCCAAGGCGCGGAAGCGAAAAAGCCGCGAAATAAGTAAACCTTTGCACTTGGTGGTGTGTTCTGTCTTACTTAACTGTTGCTAATAAGGCGTTTCCGTTTTCTCTTTCCCAGACTAAACTAACGTGGATTAAAACGCAGGGCTCTTTTCGGAAGCGCTCTCACTAGTGCGCGCTTTGCCTCCATAGCTCTCCCTTCATAGTCACAGAAAGTGGTCCGCGAGTATAATTGCCATCATGCCTCTGCGCACGCACGCACGTACGCACTAACCTCGTGTTTCTTTTATCCCCAGGTGCTTGACACGCTCGCAAGACGCTCCTGTTCGCTCTTTGCTCTCTGAATAAGTAAATGCTCTTTAACAGCACGAACAAAAGAAACACTTGTTAACAACACTGCCTCGCTCACCCACTGAGTTACACGCTTGCTCGCTCCCGGAGCTCTTCAACTGCTTTTACGAAAAAAAAAGAAATAAAAAACTCGAATGAGGAAAGTGCTCGACAACCGGTGTCGTGGGATTTGTCTTTTAATGCATGGGCTCCTAGCGAGCAAAGCTCCTTAATTGCTTGCTCTGCGCGTCTAGAACAGGCTTTAGCCGAATAAAAAAAAAGAATATATATGGGTATATATAGCCAAGAGAGTTGTGGTTTCTAACTCGGAGGCGAGTGCAGCGACAAATCGTTTTCAAGTGGAGCCGCATTGTGCGCAGTGCTTCGTAAGAAAGCGGGTAATTACCGAGCTTCTCGATGCGGACACGGAGGCGTCGGCTTAAAACAACGGCGGCCTCTTAATGGCGACGCGTAAGCTAATTTAAAGCGCGATTACTCTTTTGTGGCTAAATGCAAAGGGTGATACCCGCTATCGACCTTGCGACTTAGCGGCGAAATTGAGCAACGCCGGGTTGTGGTTATGGAGTAGACACAGCTAACCACTTCTATGAGACACTGTGTGGACTTGTTTAATTCCTTACCAAAGTTTGTACGTTTCAGTAAGAAAATTTAACGACGCCTAGCAACGCTTGGGTGCTACTGCTGATGCTCCGTGCGTCGACCTTTGCAAATTTCAAGCGAAGCGCGATAAACCCTTGGAGTAGTCGCTGCTGTCTCAATGCATAATAGTGCGACACTCTGGAAAAATAGTTAACGAAAAGTGTGGGAAAAGTGACGGCTGCGGTACGCGTAAAGTTTTCAATAGGCTTAAAGGGGCCGGCATTTTCCTTGTGCTGGCGGCGCGGTTGCTTTTCCTTGGTACCAGTTCCTTCTTGTTAATTTATTCAAGACAGACTTGCGAATTTCGTTTCCGCGGTCTTGGATGAAGGCTTAGAAGTGTCTGATTAATGCGAGCTGCCGGTGTTGTGGCAGCTGTAGGACACAGTAATGAAACAACCTGAAAAAGCGTGTGTCATGAATGAAAACAAAAACAAAAAATGAAATGAAACATGTTGCACAGAAGACGGAAATTATTCAGGAAACAAACAACGTCTACGCACTTGTTGCATTTAAAATGGCAATTAAACTTCGCATATTAGTAGTTTTTTCATGGTCTTCGGAATTTCTGTTTTGATGTGCTAGGGCTAAATAGGTCTACTGTTTTGTTTGACATGTGGGGATACTTGAGCGGCTATGCACCGCCATAACATCTTCGGCAAGACACTTTAGTTAGCAAGTTAAATCGTATTCATTGCATTTACAGGAATTCTCTACGGCCCCCATCAGGACACTGAAAGCTGTGAGAATGACCCGGTAGTTCAATAAATGCAGTGATCCTGGCAACAGACAAAAAGAAACGCAACGGAAAATCATCGACACTATGCAATATGCATATGCAAAAAGCAGTTGACCGGTGCGTGAGGACTGCCTCCTTTAGTGCTGTCCGACATGAAGTCGACATTCCTGGGAGATTCCTGCTACGTTCCATTTTCATTGGTATTTAAACGTTGGTTTTACTGCATTTTGCAGGCGGTCCACAACTTTTTGTTTGTTTTCTGGCTGTTCGTATGTCTTTTCGTTCTATTGCGACAGCAATTACATGAACGCTCGAGGCGTATTTGTCAAATCACCGTTGTCAATGTCGTGGTGCCGCGCACCTGCGTGGCGCACGCGTGGAGGGTTGCGTTTTAACACTCGAGATACGCGTGCAATGCGTTTTTTCACTTCATTTAATTTATTTTCACCTTAAGGGCCCGAAGGAAGCCAGGAAGGAAGGAAGGAAGGAATGAACGAGGAAGCCAAGCGGGCCCGCCCTGGTGCCCCGTTTATTCGACTGTTAATCAAGCAGGATTAAAGCGAAGGCGTTAAGAGCCACGTGCAGCAGAAAATATGGCGTCGGCGTCCCGCGTCCAGCGTCGGCAGCCGTCCTGTGTGCGACAAATGTTTCCGAACCAAGGGCACCAACCACGCAGCCCTTCCGTGTAGCGCAAAGATGTTACTGGACTGACCAAACTTCTCAAAGTAAAATGCGTCAGAAAAATCGTAAATTAGGATTCACACACGACCTAAAGACGTGATAGCGTCGGAGTGTCATTCGAATATAGGAGAAAACGTAATTCTGTTACGCGGAAACTCAAGCACAAACCCCTCTGCCAGAGTTTCTACCATTCATAGAGCTGCTTGCCTAGTTCCTTGCAATACCATCCAGATGGCGCTCGCCTCCGCGCGTCCGCATCCCACGCAAGAAGTCGCGTTTCTACCAGAAAGGTCGCCTTCGTGTATAGCGTTCGCTGTCAATGTTTCCTGGTAAACATTCCGGTTACATAAGGTGCAGGTGCCGGGAAGCGTGAGAAGCAGTCAGGGATCTTTCTATGCCATCTCGCTCCACTCTTAAAGGCGAAGCTTAAGCAGCCTCCAAATTTTTTATGGCTTTCATTTTAGAGTCCCAATGATGCTTTATTAGCTTTGCTGAATCTTGACACTTTCTTTGCTATAAGCCACTGTTCATTTCGTTGTCGTTCATTGCATACTGCCACGTTATCGTAATTTTCGAACTTTAAATTTTGCACATCCCTGTACGCTGCTTTTCTTTATCTATTTAGGTATTATGCTAATTTTATGTATATAGTCCAAGTTGACATCCTTTTTTATTTGTTTGCTAGTTAGCTGTGCTCAGTCTCATCGGCTCTCTCTCTCTCCCTCTACCTCCCTTTCCCTCTCTCTCTCTCTCTCTCTCACACACACACACACACACACACACACACACACACACACACACACACACACACACACACACACACACACACACACACGTCTGTACGTCTATATCATTATTTCGCAAAGGCCAGCGGCACGCAATCCCTGCTGCCGGACAGGGCAAGCCACTTACACCCCCGTTCGGAGCAGTGAACCGCGTTTTGACGCTTCTATTTTCATTCCTCGGACGTCTAGTTGAATGTACAGGCCACTGTGCGGTAGCAGGAAGGGTCGTCTGTACTTCCTGGCGAATTACGCGAGTGTGTCACTGTTCGTAAGCTTTCTTGAAAACAAAAATGACAATACAAAAGGAACCCCCTTACAACATCATGTCTTTGCTGTTTATTAAATGCGACTCTTTGGGAAGTTTGCATACTAAAAAGTCTGCTATCGCGAACTGATAGCTAAAAACTAGGAAACATAAAGAAAAAATGTTCGACGAGAGGACAATATAAATAAAGATTAGAAATATTCTGAGCCTTTAGCATTCACCTAAAGTGTTATAAACAGTCTACATAAACACTCCACGCATGCCAAGAACTGCGGAAAGAACGCAGACCGTTCCACATCAAGAGTAATTAGAACTAGTTCAGCTTTGTTTCTGGACGGATGGCGAGTAGATTCGTACAAAAGAAATAGATCACTGAAATGTTTACGGAGTAAAAATGAGAAATTATATTTTGGGGGGATTAATAATTTATCAATTGGTTAACTGAACTACGCGCAACTGAAAGCTTGCTCATCGGTTTAAATAACGCTACTGCAGAGACCTCGCGATGAAATTATCGCGAATAAAATCTGAATTTTGAAGTATCGCACTCGGCGCATGAAAACGACACATCGACCTTCGTGCGGCTAATGTCAAACTCTTCTCCTTTAACGCGGGGACTTGATGCATGAATGGCTGAATGGTTTCATGCACGGCCACCTCGACGGACGGATGGAGATTATGAGTTTTGGATGACACCATTTGCGTTCGCGCCAACACGTTTCAACGAGCCTCTCGAAGTACATGTGTCGACGACGCTGCTGCCCACACGTTCATCGTGGGCGCCTCGCGTCCCTGCGAACTGCGACGCATGGAGCTTAGGCGATGACTGCGTAGCTCGCTCGTCGAGCTCTCTGGCCAGCCACCTGGGCTTAATCTGCAACGGCTCAAATAGGGTGCGGATAACGACGCTGTTAGAAGCGGGTTGGGGGGGGGGGGGTGGATGCGTGAAGGCTTTCTGTAACTAGGACACCGAACGGTGGAACGAGAACAGGAGGCCGGAATAATGAAGAGCGTGCAGCTAAGGAAATGGCTTTGTGATTGGCGCGTCTGGATTAGAGATCTCGCCGGGTGCAGCGAGTTGAATTTGATTTCGGGCGCCGCTTTAAAATAATGAATTAGTTTGTGACACGTACAAAGGTGCCGCGTACGAGTCTATCGAACACCTCCTCTTCATCGTGCCCTCTATGCCGACCAGCTCCTTTTACTGTGCCCGACGTTGTATCACCGAGATTGCAGACCATTCATGGTGGCAAAATATACTTACACCATGGCCACGTGCCTCACAGGCCTAGAAAAGTGACTCGTTCGTTAGTGCAATCACCGAAGTCAACAGACCTCATTGAGCGACTGTAGTTTTGATGTGTGGACTCGGACGACGCGACACTGTAAGTATTTTTTCTACTATGTTTTGTGCGTATCTTCTCTTAATCCTATTTCTTCTGCGTAAGATAGAAAACTGGACGTGTCTGGTTGACCTCTCTGCCTTTCCTTTTTTTTTCTTTCTCTTTACCTTCCTGATGCTGTGTAGTGAGGGTGTGACCTCTGCTGAATCTATATGAAATTATGTCGAACTTGCTTCCCATTTTCTCTGGCTTTCGCTCACCGCGCGATAATTTTCGCTGGACTGTAGACTGAACTTTTGAAAGCACGCATGATGGGGCGAAGAAACAAAATGAAAGAAAGGAAAAGAAGATAATGAAAACACGTAATGGTGAAACATGAATATCAAATAGTGCTCACGTGATGCACGAGTTCATTTTAGTTTAGCTGACGGCTCTGTAGATTCATTCGCGCTTCATGACCCAAGAAGACTGCAAAGTATACGAGACAACTGTAAGGCGGAACGAAAACAAATCAAAATGGCAGGCCTTCACTGTGAACGAAAACATTACCTTCATTTTCAGGTAAGAACAAAATCAAGGGCCCAAATGTAGTAACATAAATGCATTTGACTTGATAAAGTCAGAAACCCGATTGTAACCCCATTCGTTCGTGCCATACTTAATGCAAGAAAATGGTCACCCAGGCACGAAAGGCGTGTTCTTTTGATTCATATTTTTGTTTCCTACGGTTTCTTTTCCATTATTTTTTTTTTTGATCCAAGGAAGGGTGCAGTGACTCGTCTGCTGAGTTATGTGGAGACCGCGTGAAAATCTTAAATCGTGAGCGTAAGAGCATTCGTAAAACAAATTGTTCCAAAGTCTGTTTGAAAGGACATCATGGCGCACTTGTGATCGGGTGGGTCGCTATTTGCGCGCGCCGCCTTTACGTTCCTTTCTTCATGCGGCCTCCCTGCAGAACAGCGGAGGAGTCCACGCCTTCGCGCTGCCTTCCTCTTCCTCACCCGTGAACACCGACATGGCCAGGAGTATAGTAATCCGGAATGCTGGGCCACTGCCGAAGTGCGCTTTTCTGCTTTCGCTTCACCTTTCCGGTACGAGCTGCCCCCACACTACCGCAGCCTCCACACCTCTAGCTCGTAACGGCAGGTACCTGCAGCCTCATAAAGCAGGGTCGTAAAGGTGTCTTAGCTTACCCGCCTGCCCGCACACCTTCCACCTCGTTCCCTTCTCCCACTCTCAGGGTTTTATAAGGACTGACGGACACCGCTGCCAGCCGCTGCAGACGGCTGGACTTGGAAGCAAAAAAAAAAAAAAAAGCAGTGGCTTCCGCCAGCTTCAGTCCAGCCACCGCAACTGGGGAACTGGGCTTCAATTAATCGAAAAAGCGTCGGTGTCGGCCTGGAGTACGTGGAAAGCAGGCGGGAAGATGGGAGCGAGACGGAGAGCGTTTCACGTGGGCACCGTGTACGTCCGGCCCGCCGGTGCCCGCGGACGATACGCGGAAAAGGCGGGTCCAACCCACAAGGGCCGGTGGCCGTTCTCGACGCTATACCGGTGCTCCCCACAAAAAATCGCGGCTCACTTTTACGCGTCGGTGGTCCCCCCCCTCCTCCCTGTCTCGCGCTTTTCACCTTACCTCCGAACGTGGCCGCGTCGGACAAGGGTGCACTTCCGCCCTGCTTCCCGGTCCAGCCATCAACGCCCTCCCTGCCGCTCCCCACCGCTGCCCTTTCTGTCCTTCTCCGTCGAGTTAACGTCCGCGCGCACTTTTTACGCCCCCTCCCTGGAGAGCCGGCGAGTTAGCGCTCTGACGATGTAGACACCTCGGACGCCGACAACTCGCGCGCCGCGACGACTGCGCAGAGCGAAGCGGCCGTGGAGGTGAAACTTCTTACTTTGAGCGTTCTTTTTGTATCCTCCTGTTGCACTCCCTTCTCTTTTTCCTTTCCGCGCTCTTACATTGGCTGCTAAAGTGAGCGGCCGGAAGCTTTATGTCCGTGAGTAGCGGGGCCCCGAAGGCCGCTTTATAGAAGTAGTTGGATTCGCTTCCACGCACGAGGGTAAACGAAGGACTAGCGCGAAAATGCGAGTGGCCGGTTGTCACTGTTGCGTGCCGCGTAAGGTTTGCCCGGATCGAAAGCATAGCGTAGAGAGAACGGCACAGAGAGGTGGTCGTGGGGAAACGGGGAATGGGCAGGGCAGTTCCCGCTGCCACCTCATGGGCGCAATACGGCGTGTCACGCGTACCTGGCACCCACTGTCTCCATCGCTTTGCAGAAGGCGTGTCAAGTGCAGAGTCGGGCAAAAGCGCTAAGTCGCACTTGCGGTGTCTGCTTGTTCAAACTGGGTGCGGTGTAGAGACGTTGCTGGAGATGAGGAGTTTTGGAGGAGCGTGTTTGATGCGCAAGCGGAATAATGTTGCTAGAAACGGGGTCTACGGCGTGATTCACTTCTTTCCCAAACGTGCCGTGAACCTCAAAGCCCCTTTTAATTGCTTGCGTTTCTGTAATTACGATACTGTTTCCATCGCCTGAAGAACTGCTCGAGTCCTTGATGGTCAGCGCTGCAAAGCACCAACTACCGCCACGGTCATGCGAACGCTTGCAGAACAGGTGCAGGACATTGAGAAACTATAGTGCTGAAACTACTAAATACGAAGAAGACACATTCAAGCGCTATGGTTTCCGAATGATCGCTCCTCGTTTCCTGGTTTTTCGTCATTGCAGCCTAATGATGAAATAACAGTTAGCTCAAGTATCCATCCTAGTTGTAGAAAAGATTCAGAGCTGTGTCGCTTTGTAATTCAGCTGTACAGTTAGACATCTTTTACTGAAATAAATGGTTTCGTATTCGCCTCATTATAACTCAAGCGCCTAGCTTTTTGAGGTAAGAGAGCGGTGTTGCGATGTTTATAAGAACACGACAAACCTAGATTAGCCGCATAGTCACGCGGCCATACTTTGGAGCATTTTTATCTTGCTGGCTAGATCTCAGCCTGTAAAAATTTCATTTTTCTATTGCGCATTCGCAGAGGTTGAATTTTAGAAGGAACTTCTTACGTAAAACAAAGCTAACGTTTAAGCCGTGTTACAGGAGCATCTCGGACGCTTTATACCCCCCCACCCCCCCTCACGCAAACACACCCTTCGAAAGAATATATATATATATATATATATATATATATATATATATATATATATATATATATATATATATATATATATATATATATATATATATATATATATATATATATATATATATACACACTACAGGAGTGGCGGCGACTTCAATCTGTCGGGCGCGTGGGCCACTAACACATATCTAGATTTGCTACAAGAACTGCCTATATTTGGCCGACATTTTTGTTCTAATAACGTTTCCGACATATAAGGGGCTCTGCGAATCAAATTCGCGCCCCAACTGTACTTGGGCGGCAATCCTCCCGATAGCTAGAGGCTATACGGAATATTTGTTATTCTTCAGACAATTAGCTATAGAATATACAGCGAGCCTCCTTCATGGAGGTAAATGTCAAACATAAACTTTTGTGGAATTATCTGTAACTACGTGGTAAAAGCTCTTCCACTCTTCACTGTACTCCTCTTTCACACGCTCAGTCCAATACATGAATGGCGAGTATAGCAGACCGGTACACCATTGTTAGCTGAATGACGCGAAAACGACAAAGAGTAAGCGAAGGTGCAGAGGAAAGGAGAGCGTATTTTAAGCGTCTATCATGTAATAAACGATTGCCCAACCTTCTCTTAGTCTTGATTAGTACTTAAAAGACGTGTCCAATAAACTCAAGAGTTGCACACAAACACATAAAACTAAAAAAAAAAACGCTATCAGGGTAAACGTGGAAGCCGGTATTTCTTGACTGCTTCTTATATTGAAGCTGCTGTTAGATTGAACGAAACAGGAAACATACTTAAATACAGACCAAACAACGATGCACTTGCGTCTTTAGAGTTCGTGAAAAGTGGCTACCGCGATAGGAAATAATTACAACAGCATTCGACACTGATTAAGAATCAATATTACTTCTAAAGAGTGTTTCCGAGTTCTCGCGTACGTGCGACAGAAGTGCGGATGATATCGTATGCGGTGCATATGTGCGTCTGTTCTTGCGCTTCAACATGTAAAAGTTATATTTACAAAAAAAGCTAACATTTCGACAAGAAAACCACACAACGCTGTCAAAGGACGAAAAAGAAAAGAAAGACGTCACTTTGTGAAGACAGTCATTTGTGTAAGAGACTCGTTCACTTAACAGGCGTCTTCTGCGACAGCTCTGAAACGGAAAATTAATAAATTTAATGACCTGCCATTAAGTGCCAGATTCTCCGAAATCCTGTGTGACAAGCAGCCGACGTTAAAGAAGGAGAAGTGTCTCACGCGTTCTTTCCGAGTTCCAAACAAAGAATTTATTTCCCGGGAGGCTGTAAGACGGAATACTCCGGGCTCAGAGATAATGAAAAGGCCACGCGTAATTTGTCGTTGCGCAAAGCATGTTGATATTTTTTGACAAAACGTCGATAGCGGCAAGGACGATCGAAGGCAAAAGAAGTCGAAGCTGAATTTATTGTGTTTCCCAAGAATGCGTGCGACCTGTTTGTGCCTGCTTTCCGTTGTGCTATTTTGTGTACGCTCAGCGCAATCAATAGATGCCAGTTTGGATGACATCGCGTTTGTCGCCATTAATTACAAATGAATTGTGTTTAGCTTTATCAGTTCAATCTGATATAGTCACTGTGGTGGCACGGAATGAAAGTTCGGCAGCTCATTTCATTGCCAAAATGCAAGGTGGATGATAGATATCCTTCCAAGTATGATTTATTCTTACTGAGAAGGAAAACAGTAGCGCGAGAGAACGATGGACTACACAAGTGCATCGCACTGACGCTTACTGGCAATTGAAGTTTATGGAAGGAACATGATATTTTCGAGTACAGCACGAGATCAGCATGGGGTGTCACGATCATGATAAAACTGCGAGATCTCGAAGAGTCATCAGGACCTTCCCAAAACAACCAAACCATAGCTATGCTCCCGTGACAGGACCGTATGGCCCAGTACACAAGAGGTGATAGCGATAACTATATGAAACACAGCACGACACGTCCCTCTAAAGAATACGTGAAGGCAGGTTGAAGAACAAGCGCTGACCTTCTAATGAAAACCACAAGGCTTAATAAGCAACAGCTGAGTCGATAACCGAAACACGGAGGGAATACATTACATACGTTAGATTAACCGACGATACTTAGCTAAACAAATATGTAAAACTATCTAAGAACAATAACAATGCTTAAGGTATGAGGCGCTGCGTCAGTAAACAGTTATGCACATGTTTACCCATGCAGTGTTTCTTTCGAAGTCTTGTTCTTGAGGGATTCCTAGATGGCAGCTCAGCGCTGGTACTTCAATCTACCTTCACCTATATTTTTAAAGGCAATTGCCGCCGCCGTATTATGATCTCGATTGTCTGCTATCCCCTGTGTTATACTGGGCCGCATGATTCTGTCATGGCGCATGGCTATGATGGGGTTGTTTTGACGACGTCCTGGCGACTCTTTGATATGCGGCTGTCTTATCAGGAATGTGATGCCCGAGGCTGCTCTCACGCTGTACTTCTAAATATCACGTTTTTTTCGGTAAACCTCAGTTTGAAATAATCACCACTCTTGTGTGATCTTATCGTCCCTGTATATTTCACACTGCTGCTTTTCCTTGTTATTATGAACCAACTTGTTCAAGAAGGTGTTTCATTGTAAATGCGAAAGCGTATGGCCCATAAGGCTTAAAAATCCGGCGTGATCATGCGACGGTACCGAAAATTGACCACGGCGCGAAGAGTAAAAACACGCGAGAAAATGGTGCGATTGATGTCGCATTTTACCGAGAGGTTCCTGCAAGCAAACGAATGCCTTTGAATAGAGGACTTGTTAAATTTAGGTCTCGCTGGGAATCGAGCCCGGAATTTTCGGTTGCGAGTCGAGCACGCTTCCTTGGCACCACGGCGGTTGCACGGTTCTGGTTGGCTCAAAGTGGGCCTAGTGCGCGCGCCATTGCACACGTCACGTCGCAGCCATCTCGCTAAAGGTGTGCCCGAGTGCATGCGTTATAGGGCACGTGATGGCACAGCCAATGAGAAGGAGGTGATGTCATCGGCGTCTTGTATGACCCTATTAGTAACACAGAAGATAGTAAACGGTATAACAGCGTTAATTAGTAGTAATCATGCGTAATTAATTGCGATTGAAAGTGAAATAAAGTGGAATAAGGTGAATTATAGTAAATTACGTTGAGGTAAAGTGAATTAAAGTTCGAACAGCTAGAGTGAGGTTACTTAAGGTGGAGTAAGGTGACTTAAGGTGAAGTAAGGCGAATGATGGGGAATTAAAGTGGATTAGGTGCATTAAAGAGGATTAAGGTGGATTTATCACCCAAGGATACTCAAGCGAATGTCAATTTTTCTTACTAATAAAATCTATCGGTCCGGAAGAAACGACCAACCTGAAATAACGTACTCTTGATATACTTGCGAAAACAGATTGTTGGCCATGATAATAATTTTGTGATACGTGAAGGAGAGAGAGAAAGAGAGAGATAGAGAGAGAGCAAAGAAAGGAAAGACAGGGAGGTCGACCATACTATATTGATGGGATCATTTGCTGTGGTGCGCGAGCATCGATATTGTGTTACATATCAAATTCGGTTCATAATATCAGCCCTTCGTTCTGATAGTCAACCGACGAAATAGATACCACTGTTATTGTCAAAATAAAGTAGTATTATACACTCTAAACATCTAAACTTTCTTTGTTTATTTCAGGAGCGCAGTAACTGAAAGCATGCACATATAGTTAGCTTCGAATAGCCTCGAGTGCTTTTCATGTCCAATGGCGGACCTAAAGAATCGCAGAAAAAAAAAACACCTGCATTATAAATTCTTTTAGCGCATATATCATTCCCATACTGGACTTCATCGAGAGAAATACATGGAACCACCTTCGTATATATCCCAAAGAAAGGATCACTTCTTGTAAGTCAAGGAACTTCCTTTTAAATATGACGTTTTGCGGTATTCTTTCTCTTTTGTCCAGACAGCGCGCCTGGAGTATTTTTCCGCATGATGTTGTACTTGTTACATCTGCCGATGCTTTTTACCACGCTTTGAGTCAATAAATATCCCTCTATAAGCTTTCGTATTTCGAATGAAATCCCCCCTGCTGTATTGCTTTGTTGGCGATGCAGGTACGGAATAAATAAATAAAACAAACAAATGCTAGTTTGTATCGTTATTCGTCAGGTCTCCGAAGCTGTATAGAGCGCGTCGTGCTTTCATCGGCGCCGCATTGTTTGCTCAGAGAAAACCTGCCGTCGACGTCACTGCCGTTCGCGCGGCCCATCAACAGCTTCGCTTTGTGCCGCTAGTAGAGGGAAACTCTTGAAAAAAAGAAATGAAGAGAGAGAGAAGTACAGGAAAGGCAGGGAGCGGCTTTCGGGATAGGGCAAAGTAGCGGCTGTCGTTCGAAGTACAAAAGAGCGTAGGGTGGGCTCTTGCTTGAACTACGGCGCTGGTGGCGGGCGCTCGAGGGCTAAGCGTAACGCGATTAGTCAATATCGCGCAAGCGCGGGCGTGGGGTGCTCATCGGCTATTCAAAACAGGTGGCAGTTCTAATCTGATTCCGTCAGCCACGCCGTCGCTGGATGCCTCCTTGCTGACATGCGAGGAGGAGGAGGTGTTGGCATGCGTGGGCACCAAACTGGGGTTGACAGACGGCGGAGAGGGCAGAGGGGTGGGGGAAGGGATGAGAGTGGAGCCGGCAGGCGTGCTGTGCGGTGAACCGTTATTTTTGGCACAAAATAATTAGCCGGTAGCATTCGCGTCTCCTCGCCAGTTGTTTGCCTATTCTGCCCGAGCAACTTTTTTCACGAACTCCGAGCGGCCGCTGCTTCTTCGGTGAGATATTATTTTCTGTTTTCTTCGAAGAATCAGTGCTGTGTTGAGACTTCACTGTTGTCCAGGGAGAACACACATCCCGTGGGATTCCTGTGTGCTAAAAATCAGGCACAATATCGCGTGGTTTGGCTGCGCTCCACAGCGCATCTACGCCTGCCACGACGGTGGGCAGCAAAGAACACCGGCACGAGCCATATGTCCGACAGCGCGTTCCTAGGCGCATGAGTGCCGCAGAATCGGCGCCGTACTCCGAAGTGCCTCAACACGCGCCCAATGTCATCAAGCCGGCGACGCTAGTTTTTCAACGCTGCCCTACCTTCAAGCGCACCTTCAGTGAATATGGCTGAGACAGGCGAAAGTGAAGCCAAGAAACCACGGGTTGACGACGACAAGACATCTACCTATGAGCTAAGTGATGATGAAGACATAGACTGCGATGAAACGCCGTTCTCCTTGGTAACATATAAAAAGAAGCGGCCTGAGGGAATTCCAGTTGTTTCTCGACCCTCATAGGAAGGACGCAACTTCTGGCAAGTGAATCCAAACCGCGCTGCGTCGGAAATTGTCACCGCGGCAAAGGAAAAAGTACAGTCATTCCGCGTGAATAGAGATGGAAGTTTTTCTGTCAACGTTACTTCAGTCTCATCTGCAAGACATCTGCTGTCGATGAGCCAAGTGGCTGGTTTGGGAGTCAAACCATTCATTCCGGCATCTTATACCAAGAATGTTGGCAAGATACGCCATGTGCCAGTTGAGTATACAGAAGAACAACTGGTTGACTTCCTGAAGGATTTTGGCGTGACATCTGCCCGTCGTCAGGCACGCTACAATCGCCAAGAAGACGGAGCGGTAGAATCACGCCCTCTGAGAACTGTCATTCTCCATTTCAGAGAAGACAAACCAATGCCGCAACGAGTGCATTTAGGTTTCACGAGTCATCCCGTAGAAGAATATCACGGCCCTGCTCTGAGATGCTACAACTGCCAGAGATTTGGACATTTATCGAAGAACTGTCGCAGTCCACGTCGCTGCAAGATATGCTCCGAAGACCACGACCATTCAGAGTGCAAGTCTGTGTGTCAGCCAAAGTCTGCCAACTGTGGCGGAAACCATACAGCTTCCTTCTCCGGGTGCCCTCAGAGCAGAGCTGCCTCAAGGTTGCGCAGACATGAGTTGAAATACGGAAGGCTACCTCCTCGTAATGCGCCACCACCCAACCTTGATGCTGTAAGATGCGCGCCTCCAACCGCCAACAGAGAACAAGAACAAGTGGTCAACATGAACTATTCTGCAGCTCTAAAGCACTCAGGTCGACAACGCTCTGACAGCGAGCGACACGATCCTCCACCAGAGAACACTACTCATCTTGCCCAGGCTTCCAGTGACCTTCGCCGACCTTCTAAACAACGCCCTCTGCCAGTGACACGGCAACCTCACCAAACATCTGAACAACTACCTCAACATTCGTCTCAACCACACCTGTCAACCCAGCGACCATCTCAGTCCGCTCTTCAGCGACCTGCTTCGAGCACACATGGAGCTTCAGCGTCGTTTGGTGATTACGCGTCTTTACCCGTGGCACAGATGATCCTGCCCATGCTATTCGCAGCTCTGCGTGCAATCCTCAGCGCCATTCCACACGCAAACAACCTTCCAGAGGTAAAAGCACTGCTTTCTATGGAATCGTTGGTGCTTCCACAACCACCAACAGCTCCACTGCAGGCCTACAATGAATAATCGCTATAACAATGTTTTCATATTTCAGTGGAATGCTAATAGCCTTCGAAATAAGTCAGCTGATTTCCGCAAACTACTAGCTCAACATAACTTTCCTGTTTTATGTATACAGGAGGCAGGCGTACGAGATGACTTTCGTCTTTCGAACTATGTTATATATAAATCATCGCGCATTGCTGGAAGTAGCAGAGCGATGTTATGCGTGAGAAAAGACCTACCGTCCTATTTAATACAGTCGAGCGATATAAATATACCGGAGTTCGTAGCATGCAAGATATCTTTTAGAAATACAAGCGTCACAGTGATTAGTCTTTATCTGCAATGTTCTAGCAAAATATCAGTAGACAGCTTGGTGAACGTGTTTGGTATCGCGAACTCGCATGTGATGGTTTGTGGAGACTTCAACGCACATAATGTCATATGGGGTAGTGAATATAACGATTCCCGTGGAAGCATCATAGAGTCTGCCGCAGAAAAAAGTAATCTTATCGTGTTAAATGACAGCTCTCCAATGTTCTTGCGGGGGTTTCGTTACTCAAGCTGTATAGATGTCACACTCTGCTCACAAGACCTTCTTGATGGCGTTGAATGGTCAACAGACATAGAAACGCACGGCAGTGATCATTTTCCGATCCTGGTAAAACATCGCCTCATACGGAGTGAGGGGACCCGGCGCTACTCAAAATATACTAATTGGCAAAGTTTTCGGCACCAGTTAAGTAACTCATTGGGTGAAAACCCGAACTTTCAAAGTTTTGCAAATATATTGTGTGAGTCGTACAAGGTCTGCACAAAGCAAGTAATTGTTCCGAATGAATACGCTGCAGTCGATGGGGAATATGAATGCCTAAGGGCAATTCGAAGACGCGCAGAACGGGCTTACCGCCGCAGTGGAAAACTAGATGACTACAAGATGGCACAGAAAATTCAGTCAAATTCGCGCAGACGCTTACAAAAATTAGGAACGAGAAGATGGCGAGAATACTGCACGTCGTTGTCTCCGTTTACTCCAGTTCCCAGAATATGGTCCGTTGTGCGATCTTTTAGTGGTCCAGTTACCCAGAGCCATCCCTTCCGAGCCCTTGCCGTAGCTCGAAGCACTCCGGAAACATTTGTTGCTGACGAATTCTGTCAACTTATATCCAGACCGGGAATTTCATATACTTGCCTACAATTCGCAAGTTCAACAACACTAGCAGACCAGAAGGTTAGTGCATGCTTTATGTCACAACATCCTCAACTTGACTGTGAGTTTAGTTTAAATGAATTGAAAAGTGCTCTTTCGTCATGCCGTACAAAGAAAACCGCAGGCCCAGATGGTGTTACGTATGTGATGCTAAAGAACCTAGGTCCAGTAGGAAATATGACTCTTTTGGAGATATTTAATGATATTTGGTTAAAAGAGACCCTCCCGGATTCATGGAAATTAGCTCGGGTAATTCCAGTGCTAAAACCAGGAAAGACCCCACTTTGCCTTGACTCCTACCGACCCGTCAGTCTCACAAGCTGCTTTTCCAAACTAATGGAGAAGATGATCGACAGTCGATTGCAATGGTGGAGTGAACACACAAATGTGTTTTCCGACCACATGACCGGATTTCGACAAAATCGAGGTACAATGGATGCAGTATTAGACATTGCCACATGCGTCGAACATGAACGAAGTTGCGGAAATGTGACAATAGCAGTATTCTTAGACATTCAAAGAGCATTCGACACTGTAAGTCACATACACATCCTTGCTGGTATGTTAGAGCTTGGCCTACACGGTCGAACGCTGCGCTGGGTATCAAATTTCTTGAAAGATAGAAAAATATTTATGGAAACAATTGAAGGAGAAAGTAATTATCACAGCATCACGCAGGGCGTTCCGCAGGGCAGCGTTCTCAGTCCGTTTTTATTCAACTGTGTCATGGCAGCCTTGCCACAAAAACTACCGTCTGGTCTACAGTATTCTCTGTACGCAGATGACATCTGCATATGGGCCTCTGGATCTCATATACAAGACATTCAAAGAACGCTGCAAGAGGGTATTGATAGTATCGACACCTTTTTAAAAGAAAGAGGCATGAGTCTTTCATACGCAAAGACAGCCGTACTTCCTTTCACTAGACGACAGCTGAATAATTTCCAACTTACGCTTAACGGGCAAAGTTTGATGTTTGTGAAAGAGCATAAATTTCTTGGAGTTATTCTTGACCGCCAGCTAACATGGGCATCACACATCCGCGCAATTGAAAAGCAGACCAACGCAGTAATAAACGTACTTCGGCGACTCGCTGGCACAACGTGGGGAGGATCAGTCTCTTCGCTACTACAAGTTCATAATGCACTCATAAAACAAAAAATTGCTTACTCGGCCCCTATTCTCCATGGATTATCGCAAACTTCCGAGGAACGTCTTCAACGTTTACTAGCAAGGGGGCTACGAGTGTGTCTTGGGGTTCCGCAGGCTACCTCGAGTTCTTTAGTAATTGCTGAAGCTCGTCACCCTCCATTTCCAGTCATACGAACGGTTGAAACATGCCGACATATTTATCGCATCTTAACCCAACATGAGAAGCATCCATTAAACCTCGCGCTCACCGAAAGAAACAAAAGCAAAATTCACGATGTTGTTCGAGAACATAGAGCATTGTTACCAAGATTTGAATTATGCAAAGTGGATGTTAGTTACCCTCCCTGGATGTTAACATGCCCTAAAATAGAATTATCGGTTGACGGGATTATATCAAAGAGAGACATGTTCATAGTAGCCGCACAGCAACTAGCACTCTTCCAAATTTACTCATTATATCCCCAGTACATCCACGTTTATACAGATGGTTCGTGTCATAAAAATTCTTCGACTTCAGCATTCGTCATTCCACATTTAGCGCTAGAGCAAACATTCAAATTATCCCGGGAGACATCTTCCACCATGGCAGAACTATTTGCAATCCTGTGTGCTTTGCGTTTCATAACATCAGAAAAACATTCGCAAAAATGGGTTATCTTTAGCGATTCGCCAGCCGCTCTCACATTACTACAGAGCAATAAGAAAAATTCTTTGAACACTTCGCTATTGTATGAGACGCTCAAAGAACTTACTAAAGCAAACGCAATGAACCACGTAATTGCATTTCAATGGATACCTGGGCACTGCAATATTCCCGGTAATACTGCAGCGGACGCAGCTGCGAATCGAGCGCACAATAACGCAGAGACGACCAATCTTCCCCTATTGCGTAGTGAAGTCCGTCTGATCCCGAGACAGATTTCTTGTCGCCTCAGTAAAACTACCTGGTTTGATCAACAAACTAAAAACTCGGAATTATACTCTATAGACCCTTGTATAAACTTATCAATACCGGAAACTCTAAGAGACAACAGAAAATTTGAAACATTGGTACACCGACTGCGTCTTGGTACTGCATTTACGAAACACTTCTTGTGCAGAATAAAACGTGCCTCTAGTCCGCAGTGTTCTTGTGGCCACCCAGACGAAGATGTGCATCATCTTCTCCTCGAATGCACGAAATACGCTAGACAAAGAATGGTACTGCAAGCTAATTTGTGTATATTAGACAGAAGACCATTCACTCTTAAAAAGATACTTGGCCCATGGCCAACTGCGGGCCTTCAAAAAAGAGCACTTCTTGCTCTGAAAAAGTTTTTGGAGGACACCAACATTTTGGGAAAATATTAGGTACCCGATATTCGAATACGCTAAATGAGTTACATAAATGTTGTTCATGGTCCGTAATTGGTTTATGTGATGATCGCAACTTTTACGCGATATGTATGATTGTCAGGAGTGACAAGCGTTGGCGGGGGGGGGAGGGCGGGGGGGGAGTGGGGCGGGGGCGTGGGGCCGCCGTCTTGGAGAGGGGGCGCGCGCGGGGAGGGACGTGGTGGCCGGGCGCGGCGTTCCGGGGGGGGACGGCCGGAGATCGCCTGTCTGGGTCCTGCCCCGGATCTTGGGCGGCACATCGGCGTCCCGCCCGAGTGCCGGGCTCGGCGAGCGGATGTCCGACGTCCCTGGAACCGCCGCTGGCCCGGGCCTGCCTGCTGGGACGCGTCAGCGTTGCTGCCGCTGGACGTGGGCGCGCGGGGGCTGGCTGCAGCCGGTCGCCGTCCCGTCCGGGGGACCGGGCTGGGCCGGCGCGCGCCGTGGGCGCCGGCCGGCGCGGGCCCCGCTCTGCCGGAGCGCGGCTGCGCCTCGGGGACCGTGCCGTCGTCGCGTCGGCTGGGGCATCGGTGGCGCCGGGCGCTGGCAGCGGCTGGCGGCGGCCGGGTCGCGTCGGCGGACCGCGGACCGGGGGACGCCGATGCTCGCGTCGAGCAGTGCCGGTGCTGTGGGCGCTCCTGCTGCAGTGGATGGGCGGTCGCCGCACGGACGTTTGTGGGCGCAGTGGTGTGCGCGGTGGGCTTGCTGGGGGGGGGGGGGGAGGCGCATGCCGTGGGCGATGGGTCGAGTGTTGCCGTGTTTTCCTGTCCTTGGGAGTCCATTTTGGGTGAGTGTTGTGTGTGCTGCGCCTTGCGTTCCTGTGTTCCTTCCGCTCGCTCAGGCGGGCGTGCCGGGCGTTGGCATGCGCGTGACAACATTGGCGAGCCTGCCAATGTTGTCACGCGTATGTTGGCGCCTGGTGCGCTTGCTTGGGCGGGCGGGGGGAGCGCGGGGTGCGGCGCGCGCGGCATTCATTCGGGGTGGACTCTTGGGGGCGGGAGGGCGCGGTGGCGTTCGACTTGTCGCTCGCGGCGTGCGTCCTCCCTTGGTGGGCTTGCCGCGCGCACTGCTGCGTTTGCGGGCGTCTGTGCGGCGATTGTCTGTTCGCTGTGGTGGGGGCGCTTGCAGTGCCGGTGCTGTTCGGCGCGGGTGTCGGCGTCCGCCGGTCTGTGGTCTGTCGGTGCGGTCTGGTCGTCGTCGGTCGTTGTCGGTGTCCGGCGTCGCCGGTGCCCCGGCCGACGTGGCTACGGCGCGGTCCCTGGGGCGCTGTCGCGCTCCGGCGGAGCGGGGCTCGTGCCGGCTGGCGCTCGCGGTGCGCGCCGGCCCGGCTTGGTCCTCCGGACGGGATGGTGGCTGGCTGTGGCCGGCCTCCGTGCGTCTGCGTCCGGCGGCGGCGGCGCTGACGTGTCCTGGCGGGTGGGTCCGGGCCGTCGGTGGTTCCGGGGACGTCGGGCATCTGCTCGCCGAGCCTGGTGCTCGGGCGGGACGTCGGTGTGTCGCCTGGGATCTGGGGCGGGACCCGGACGGGCGGTCTCCGGCCGTCTTCTCTTGGGGCGCTGCGCCCGGTCGCCGCGTCCTTCCCTGCGCGCGCCCCTTCTCCGGGATGGCGGCTCCGCGCTCCCGCTCCGCTCCTTCTTCCTCGTCCTCTTTCTTCGTTGACGCCTGTCACTCCTGACAATGATTCTGTTTTGTACTTGCAGTGTATTACATGTGCTGTGTGTTTTGGCTGTTCAAAACATCTGTCTTTATATATGTGTACGTGGACTGAACTAATGCACAGAACTTTGCGACTCATGTACTGTTGGACCGTATAGTTTTTATTCACACAGTGTTCTACTGAGTGTTATATTTTGTGTCACTATTCACCCTTTTTACGTAAATTTGTTTCGTTTGCCAAGTGACAAGGAGTAGCCGGTGCCACCATAAAGGCGCCAACCTCTCCTAACATTTCGCTTCAATAAAAAAAAAAGTGCAAATGAGAGCGAGGGAATGAAGCAGCGTAGTATAGTTTGGATCACTGTCTTTGAGTTCTTGCTTTTCATTTCTTATCATGGGTATACTGAGAAACTTCCTTTTTTTTTGCTTACTCACTGGTACACGGTCACCACAGTTTAGCTCAGAGCGCGTTCGAACACCTGCTGTGGAAAGTACCTATCTGTAAACGAGCTTCCAGATCGGTGCTGCGTGAGCATTGGTCATTCGAGTAAGCGGAGGAATGGACATGAGAACGAGTGTAACCATAGAGAACCACTAGAGGTACACACCGTGTGTACAGAGTAGTTGAAGGCTTTGCGTACAGAGTAGTAGAAAAAAATTGTGTTCCCTTTATCTTTTATAGTATATATCCTATTTGTTTATAAGCACTTTGGTTGGGAAGTACAGAAAGAAGTCCTTTGTGTGCCTTTACCATTTTGTTTACTTTATCGTTTGGTTGCAGCAGTCACACATAATAACCAGATCCGCGCCAATTGCAAATGAAACCCGAAACAGCGGAGTGTACCATCAAGTCAGCAGCACGTTTTACGGGAACCAAACAGTGCCGAGAGAGCGCACAGCGTAATATCGGTGCGATCTTTTTTGGTGGGAAAGCATAATAACTTCGTTGGCCTTTGAGCTCTGATTCTGCGAAATAGCACAGGTCTTTGAAGAGTTCTTGACTGAACGCATTACGTTTCTGTGCCTTCATAGTCAGAAGGATACTCGACGGAAAACGGAATGGCTTTCATTTGACAATGGTAAGATTGCAATCATACGTGCTCTAATTACCCTTTCATTACACCCGAAGAACACAGTCAGGAATAAGCTAAATCATGTTGAGGCACTTCAAACATTACGATTTCACTGATTCAGAATGTACTGGAGCAAAAATGCAATATTTAATTTAATATTTAATAAAAAGGTTGATAAAATGTTAAGTTAAAAAAGAGAAGGTTGACTCGCCTTGAATCGTCTTCTCTTTTCTAAAGCATTGGCTTTTGATAGCCTGTCTTCTGTATTTTTGCACACTCTTAACTATTTAATGGCGTGTTTAGCCACCACCATCAATCCTTTTTGTCTTCCTTCCGGTGTAGCTATCGCATGCCCACATATGCGTGGCCCAACCATCCTAAATCTGCCATCTCGAGCCGTGGCTGCAGTTTGCGAGGCTTTGACCATTCCTCGTGTGTAGTCGTTCCCAACACTATCTGTCTTTTCCCTTGTAAATCACCACATCCGTGTCACGACACCCATTCCGGGCTCTTGGACTCTTTAATGTTAGGCGTCTTCACTGCAATCACTTCGCTTTCGTGCCGTACTCACGCAGCATTATCGTCTGTATTGTATTACCGTACCGCTCACTACGTAACACACACTCGTTGATTATACGCCCCCTTATGTAGTCGTCTACTCGTTTCTTTTTATTAACCGACGGCTTTTTCTCTCGCTCGGCAAGCAAGCACGCGAACTCAACGCGCGATCCCGCGCACGCTATGTTTATTTTTTTTTCTTTCGTTTCCACAGGCGAGGCACGAACACGAAATCCCGACGGCCTGCTCCCGAATCCCCGCGCATCGAGCTCTATCACGAACGCATTGCGCTCCTTTCAATACAACATCGCACGTCATCCTCGGCCAGTGTCGGCGATATATAAAGCGTTTCCTCGTTCTCGGACCGGGGGGCTTCGGCAAACAGCGATCATTGCTCAGAAATGCCGGCGGCACGGGCCTCCGCTGTACAGCACGCCACGAACGCGCCTCGACCGCTTGCTCACGCTTCTGTTCACGTCGGGCGGAGAAAAAATGGTGGCCGTGTTGTGTTTCTCGGTCACCGAAGGGGAATGGAAAGAAGAAAAGACAATGGGGGAGGGGGGGTATCGCTTGTCCGTTTGTCCTTTACTCGTCGTCCTCGAGCGTGGAACAGGCACTCGGAGCCGCACAGACTGGGACGGCAAGGAATAGGAAGGCGAGAGGAGGAGGAGAGGGGCTAGCAGAAAGGGGAGGGGTTGCGACTGCCGGGATCTCGGTTGCACTGCAAATACGAGGCGAGTGAAAAATGCGGTCTACTGTTCTGCATGCCTGCCGCTATGGCGATAGAGGGCCTGTTTAACATACGTAATTTTCAAACGCCCTTCTCGAAGTCATGAATTATTCAGCGTCGCGGAACAAGCGGCGTGAGCACGAGAGGTTATTTTCTTTCTTCCTTTTTATTTGCGTTTCTGGTTAGTAAGTTTTGTCTGTCTAGTTTCAATAAATTCTACTGCAAGAGCGGCAGAGATCAGAAGAAAAACTGATTACAGACATCCAGGGCGCGCGGGTCTCGGAGTCAGAGGGGCCAGTGAAACTTGGAGGCCCGGCATTTTTTTTTTGCCCCTGAGACGGGGGAAAACCCTCTATATATCTTCGTATAGCACTCCGCTATAGTGTCATGATTGAGTTCAGAGCAACGCATATTCTTTGCATTGCTTCTTTGCTCACTGTATACACATACGAGGGCTAAGGATGTGTTACTGGGTTTCGTCATTGGTTTCTTGAAGCAGCGTGAAGGCTGGTAATCCTTTCGTTCTTTCACAATGTAACCTTATTTATGTATGGAATATGAAATTCAGCTTGTCGAGTGACACAGTGCTCCCTTTTAATTTTCATTCGAAGTGTTTCTGCTAGCGAGCAGTTCTATCAGAGGGGTAAGTTTCTCGTCGCACTAGCTTAGGTGACGACACGAAATGTTAAACGGGCCCAGTCACACAATGAATGAGATTTTAGATCCTGTATAAACAAATACTGTAAAAAAATCTAACATAAAATGCGCTACGCGAGCGCTAGCAGGACTGCAAGAAACATTAACTTGAAACGTTGCAAACATTTCAGCTGTATTTCTGTAGTTACCTGAGATGGAAATATAAGCTAATTACACCTGACTATACTCGGAAGGCTATGGAGTTCACACGCTATATCCTCGTGTCTAAAATACTCGCTCATGATGTCATCGGAAAAGCTGAATTCCAGGTAAACTTAAGGCTATCTTGCGCGCAGGGCTTTCCGTATGCTGAATCTACAAGATTGTTAAGCAGAATGTATTACGTGCTCTCTTCGCATACCTAGAAAAGCTTTGGCGTAAGTGTAGTCACATTATTCTATAAAGTATACGCTCAGGTGGGGAAAATACAGCCATTATGCAAGGATAGATCCGCCTGCAGTGCTCCGCCACTTACACACGCTCGCTTGAAGTTAGAAATGCTTTTGTAATGCATTTTACTGTTTAATGTGCCCCCCTTACTTTATGCCCCTCCATAGGGCCTGTAAGGTTCTTTTGAATAAATAAATAAATAAAAAAATATAGCTTGTAAATATTATAGTTTGTATACTTATGCCTATCTGAGGCCACTCTGGCACTTTGATCACCATATATTGTCGTAAAAGAAATGTCTAATTTACATTATCTCCAGTGATGACATAAGCCTCATGGGACGTTGTAATATAGTTTTTACGCTGCTTAACATTTGTTCTTTGTCGAAAGCATACACAAGTCCCCCCCTCCCCGCCCTCTCCCGAAAAAAGAAAGTGCTTGACGATGAGAAGTCAAAAAGTAAGGCCAAGTTCGCTGACCGACACCGCGAGTTTCCGCTACTCCGCGAAAGACAATGAATCTGTCACGCGCCAAAAGGAATTCTTTATCGGAAATCGACGACCAGAGAGAGAGAGGAAGAGAGAGAGGAGAGAGAGGGGAACAGCGCAACAACGAATCGCGGTGGCCTTGGCCGCTGGACGAGCGGAGAGCGCGCGCCAGGAAACCGGACGCGAGGAATCACGCCGACTCATCAGGACGCGGGGTGCGGATCCGGCGACCTTAATGAGCCCGCGGCCGCCCTTCATCGGCAACGCTTGCCTAATTTCGACCGCAATTAGTCAAGTTTGACATTTGGCACGCCTCCGCTACCTCGCCCCGTCCCCTCAGGTTTGCCGTCCGAACAGGCAGCTGTGGGTTACCTCGACGCACCGCGGTTTAGCGTTACGACATGCCTGGACGGGCAAACTTTATGGGGACGCGGAACGAGAGGTGGTTAATTTGAAAAGTTGGTCGTCGCGCGGTTCAGTTGAAAGCTCCCTTCAGCAGTTACTGGTATTCCTTGTTGTTGCACTATACAATGGGCTTTATTTTATTGCTAGGTTTTCCAGTAATCAAATATTCCTCACACCTGTGAGGTTCTTAACGTTGAGCATAGAGCACAACATAACGTTTTAATGCCATAATTATCGCTGACGTTACTGTACTGCAGTGAAACGTTTAAAATATAGTAATAAAGTCAGTGACTTAACCTTGACTTCGAAGCTTCTGCGGAAAACCATACAAGTATAAAAAAAAAGAAAAAGCGTATACTATCAACCGAAAGATTTCAATGAATACCTATGAGCAAGAACGGCGACGGGGCGCACTTCAAGTGGAATCAAAGAAGAACGCACCTAACGTTACCTGTCCAGGAAATCGATTTCAAAACTATGCAAGCCGACAAACGGCTTCTGGAAATGGGCGTGGCTCGTATTAAGAAGTCAGAACTTTCGCACTCTTATGATGCCGAATTCACAAATCTTTTTGTTCGTAAGTTAACTTTGCCACTGGCTGGCTGCCTTCGTTATTATTATGTCCAGTATCGGGAGTGGCTGAAATTTGCTCTTACGAACAATCCTAGAGTAACGGCTTTTTATGAATGTTCGTGCCGCTGGAGACAACACGCATATGACAAATTGGTTTACATCTATCGCCTCCTATACCACCGCTACATATATGTGTGGCTTAAAGAATCGGTTCTGTGTGGAATGTCGCAATGAAACTAGCGCTATCTAACTATCCTGGCTGCAACAAATACACGCCTTCAAGCACATCATTCCTTTAATAAATAAAGTCAATAGCTTTTTAGAAGCGTTCGGCTGTTCTATTCTATTGACAATCATCGTCAATGGTGTCTGCAGAAGTTTTTTATTCCCTCTCTTGGAATTTTTCGCGATGCAGCTCAGAAGGGCAATATCTGTGGGGTGCGTAGAAAAGAAAGTGAGTTTTAGAACAGCCAAGGCCGGACGCTTAAGGACGGTTTGCCGAATGCATACAGGGCCACGATTTAGTAGCGATTCCTTTTCCGATGTCATTTCTTTTCGCGCTTTTTGTGCTTTTAGCGCTCCGTCAGTGGTCATAGCGACGCTCAGTCAGCGTTACCAATGCCATCAGGCCACCGTGAACGTTGGATGAAAGGAGTGGCATTGAGTCAAGCGGGAAGCATCGCTAGATTAAAGCAGCTCGCATGTCCTAGTCTCACGTCTTTATGCATAGGAACAAGGCACAATGTTATACCCAGCTCCCTTTCATACTCGTGTAATTTGTTACCTGGTATATTCCTGGCAATTATCGCACGCGAAGTAAGCTTAAAGACCGTGATGGTGGAAGCGGTGTGGATAGAGTGCTAGGACTGGTAGGTTCGGTGTCTGCGATAGACGAGGCTTGTTTTCGAGCTCCACCATGCGTTATTTGTTGCGCGAAGTCGAGAAGTCGCTCACTGTTTTGATAATACAGCATCTAAAGGGTAATATAGATAGTAGTTCACGTAGAAGAGGAAAGCCTGCTGACCGCACTATGATTGTCTAGAGCGCAGCTGTCAACTGAATCTCGGTCAACAGTTAGGAGATGAGAGCAGAACCGATGGAAATATGACTGAGACAACGCAGGAAGGAAAAGAGCGCAGGGAGTGGAAAGGCCTGCTCCTAAAGGTGCTCTCCAGTATATTCAGCCACATCTTTGCGTTTGGAATCGGGTGACGTCGCTTTTGCAACTGTCTGCTACAGTTTTATTGGCTGGCTTGGAACTTTGGAAGAATTCTCAGTCAATGTGCTCGTGAAGGGGGATGGGAGGGATGAGGTGGTGCAACTGAGTGTCGGAGCTTTGCTGCACGGTCGCATCGCTCAAAATTTCTAACACCACACTGCACTTTTCCTATACTCCAGAAAACCGCGGTACGCTTAAGTGGCTTTCTTAACACTAAGTGACATGTTGCGCCAGTATTGAGTATTAAAAGGCGAAGGTATTAACATAAAAGACACGCAAGGAAATACCTAAGTGTGACGGAGGATATGGAGCAATTTCTCTCGCCCATGCCACCATTCCATATATCTAGCAAACGCAATCTCAGCTTGTGATCATTATTTATGCACGGGATAAGGCGACGCGAAATGCCACAACAGAAGAAGAAGAAAGCAATGAAGACACATCAAAATTTGTGGAAAGCAAAACCTGTACTGTATCGAGACAGCCGCGGGCATGCTGGGCAGCGTAATCCAAGCATTATTCACATAAAATAGCCGCGCTTGGGAAACGGCAGCCGACGATCAATTGAGCGGCTTTTAAGTTCCCTAGAAATATATAATACACAACACGCTATTGCTAAAGCTTTTTATGACGTGGGCAGGGGCTTCAGCTATTCGTCACTCGACTAAGGCAGCGGAAAAAAGAATGGGCAGCTAGGAGGTGACCGCCTGTAATGGAAAAACCACGGGAATAGAGAGAAAAGCAAGAAAGGGAAGAATCTCATTTTCGACTCTGCTTAGCGGCAGTTCAGGCGAAAATTCCTTTCTCTTCGCAGCAGAACGCTCACTTATCAGGAAACCGTGATTCCTTTTGGTGGCGTTAATTGTTCGTTCAGAAAGAAGGCTTGAAGGTTCCCTTGTCCGATGGCATTTATTTCGTATTGAAAGAGGGAGGAGGTTGGAGGGGAAAAGAAAGGGAGAAGGTGGGGATATTATCCAAAATGAATTCCACAGTAGATTCTGGCTACAATTATACAAGAACTGACACTTCTTTGTAAAATTTAGAAGGCTCTGAACAAGCGTCATGCATGGCCGCAAGACTCTTGGGCAGCTTCGCCGGGAAAGCAAATTGTTGCTGAATCTCGCGAAAGCAGTCTATAGCATCGACTGTTCTATAACGAAGAAAAAACTAGCGTGATAGTTCAAGTGGGGAATCGAATCCTCTCCTCTACTTAAGAAAATACACCATAGTGACTAATAGAATTCATTTCAAGCTGTGCTCTCCTAAAATATGCATAATATGTAAATTATTACGTCTCAATGCGTCTACACACCTCCACCCCTGGTTTCGGCAACGTCACGTTCTTAACGAACACAGGCTGAGTGTAAGTACTTCTATACCGGTTACATTACAACTTTTCTAACAGATCTGAAATGCCATAACTAAGTACTCTGAAACAATCGCAGAACGAATCGAATTTAATTCAGAATGGAAGCATGGGGATCAGAGAAGTAAGGCACTTGACCTATTGTCATGACAGCTTTAGGGCGATTTGTGGATTACCAAGCTAAAGAATTCCGACAGTCAATATATGGGGCAGCATGTGGCCGTGTGCTATGGTTCATTACAATTTTTGACTAGAGTTCTGCTGTAGATGTAGAAATAGAACACTTCGTGTTACAAGCGTACGTCTCCAAGGTAGTATGTTCCCAACAGCTAGAGCAATGTGTCTCATTTATAGCCACACCCTCTTGAGCAATACATTAGAACGAGGGCCATTGTGATGCAGAAATTGTATGCCTTTAGCCTCAACATTCAGAGTGATGTCTTGCCTGAAACAGCGCTGAAAAATAAAACGATGTAAATAGTCAGTCCTTTTTGGTTGCCGAATTCAAACGTGCTGAATGTCCATTCGTCGAATTCACATATTCAGAAGCTACGGCATTGGTCTGTTTTGCGATGTTTTTATCTGTTATGACTTGCCTGAAGGTATAGTGATCTGTTGTTTGAGAAACATTGCACTAATCCAATCCCAAATTATCTCGGCATATGCTCAAAACTGGCTAGAATAGGTGCAGCTGTACCTCAACGGTAAAAAAAAAAAAAAACTTCTGATAGAACTCATCTCACAATGAATGCCGACGTTAATGAACTTAGCATAAACAATGTAGTGTTTTGCCAGCACCGAAACGCATCATGGATGAGGCGTGTGTGCAGCCGAGCTCCTCTATCTTATTTCCATTGGCCAAGCCGCGCCACCTAGCGGTGCCGCTGCAATGCGCGTTCGTGGAGCATGCGTGAATATATATTTCAAACGGGTTTGATTCCACCCAGCATCGAGAAAATTTCAAAAGATTCTTTTATGTTTGAAGAACGCCGCATATCCACTGGCGCATACCGAATGACCTAAGTTGTACCGACGGTGGGTATCGAGCAAGGTTCCTTCAGCACAACAGCCAGACATTCTACACATTAGGCTCTGCTCCACCCATGGAGTAATGGAAATGGTACTGATCGAAAAACTATAGAGTGTGCGAATTGGTGTGTTTTTTTAATCTTCTCTTGTTTTGTCTTCTCTTCTGTCCTTACCTAATGCCCCTGTGTAGAGTAAAAGGGCGATCTTGCGCAGGGGGTCTTGAAAAAGTATTTCCTTTTTCACAAGACGAGAATATGCTGCTTGAATGGCTTTCTGGTAGAAAGCGAACGTCACTTGTGAGCTCAAGACTACGTTCAGTTCTACATGATGTTATTTTGTTAAACTGATTATTTCGAGAAAAGGGATTGCCGTGGTATCCACTGCAGGGGTCGCTAACCGCGCACTCACGTGATTCTTCTGATTAATAACTTGGAGGTCTTTGGTTGTTTTCTTTTTTTTTTTTTCGTGCTTTCCAACACATATTGTATTATGTAGCCCCTCCAACATGGCCAAAGGCGATTTGTTTTTGAAATCGAAACAAAATGGGCGTAATCCGCTAAACCAGCCGCGTTTGCTCAGTGGCTATGGTGCTGGGCTGCTGAGCACGAAGTCGCGGGATCGAATCCCGGCCACGGCGGCTGCATTCCGATGGGGGTGAAATGCGAAAACACCCGTGTACTTAGATTTAGGTGCACGTTAAAGAAGCCCAGGAGGTCGAAATTTCCGGAGTCCCTCACTACACGGCGTGCCTCATAATCAGAAAGTGGTTTTGGCACGCAAAACCCCATAATCTAATTTTTTGAATCCGCTATATATGCTACACAGACATACAGTGGACGACATTTAACTTGTGGCGTTCAATTAACCCTTCGCCTATGGCGCAGAAGCATATTTCTTGTCCTTGAGATGGATTACTAGAAAAGGCGGGCATCACTAGCATGAGAAAGGAAAACGCCTATTCAGCTTAATAATGAAAATTCTATAATAAACCTCCCGAACAATTACTTTACGGCACAAATAAGAATTTACGCATTGTGACAGGTGAGTTTGCAGGATGTATCCACTTGAAATGAATTCCCAGGATGGCAGCAATTTAGATATAATATTTCCCAAAGTGCGGGGTGAAATACATGGACGTTCCAGTTACTTATGCGAATAAATGCATAAGAGAGCGTTTTGCTAAAAAAGAGGGAGTGGAACAATGGTGCATCTTTACGGCGAGTTTGATGGCGCATATCTCCAAATTAGCGTCATTTTATAAATGTTTTCCTATTGCATACGCCTTGAAAACTCATCGGCAGCCATTTGTAAATTGCGACGGGTACTGTAAAGTAACTATTTAAGAAATTATTTATTGAATTTTTGTTATTTAGTTGAATGCGTGTTTCGATTTCTTGCGCAAGTATTGCTCACCTGTCTGAATAATTCAGCGCAAGTACGATTATTATGTTGTCCGCAAAAAGCGTTTAAAATTCCGTAAAACCCAGAAATGACCACTCCGTATAGAAATTGAAGTGGAAAAGTGAAAGAAAAAGTACAAGCACTAACATGAGAAAAGAAAATATGGAAGAGAATTTATTTCATAAGTCGCTGTTATATGGACAAAATTGTCTCCAAACTTATAATTTTATTCTCACATTATGTCACAAGGTAACCCAGGCGAATAAAAGAAGAGAAAGAAAACTGCGAGGGAATTAACGAATAAGTACAGGGTAAATGTGGCGCTGTTCGTTTTTTTTTGAGAAATAGTTCTCAAAGTCCTATAATTAACCAAATAACGCAGCCATTAGGCGCGTTAATTGAGGTGATAGCTCAGAGGTGACTGCACACGGATGGCTATACGCTCGCTGTAAAAAAAGTTCTGCAGAAATGAGCGTAAAATTGTCATAAGAGGCTCCTGAAAATTTCACCGTAATACATGGCACGGAGGGCGCGGGAAGTTTTTATTGTCTAGTCAGGTTGGATTCATTTTTTTTTATTTGCACACATGATGCATATGGATAATAGATATGGCTTTTCTATTTTGAAAATGCTACAACTGCTTCTGATGCTGTTAACGGAAAGAAAACGCAGTCAAGGTCGGCATGCCTTAGCTGATTTGAAAAGATTAGAACACTTGCAGTAGTATTAAGGCTTTGTCTGCCACAGGACAGGGGCGAGGTGACTTCTTTTTGCACTAGAATCAAGCAGGTTTATTATGGTGGTGTTAGGGCGATGATCTTAATTGACTTATTATTGGTTCATCTTTTTGTCACGCTTGTAGACTTATAGAGAGAGGGAATAAAAGGCAGAGAAATTAACTAGATTTGGCCCAGTTTGCTTCACGTTGGAAAGGGCGTGGGAGACTGCAAGAAGATTGACAGTACTTCACATCAATCCCGTGCACTGGGCAAGGCGCAGCGTGTATACAGCAGGACACTTCAATCTGTAAACTTCAGGTACTGTAGAAGAGCTCACTTGTAGAATTCGGAATTGGTTACATCGCTACACAAGACTCAAATGCTCTCTACTGGAAATGTTAGCTTTTTTACTCGTCTAGGGTAGTCACATTGCACGAACTGTCACTTCAAGGTAACTTCAAAACGCTTTCAGGCGATCTAAGCTTCACGAACTGACCTGCTGCAGTTGACTGAGATTAAAAGCCCGCCTTAACTCTTCGGCTCGGTCTATTTTTGCACGCCACAACAAAACACGCCAGACGTCTACTCCAGGTCTGCGCGAATCCAAACGAAGAAGGCGTCTCTCGAGGATGAAGTTCTTGAGCCTGTCGCAACCAGGCCGGCGCAACGCACGTTGTCTTTATGCATGCCTTTCGATTCGGTGTGGAGCACACGCTAAAGCTGAGCTCGTCGCAGTTTAGGCAATTACAACGGCATCGCCTTCGCGTCCTCCTTCCCCTTTCTACGCACTTCGCCGCGTAGAGAACTTGGATTTAGACGCTCGGCGCACTCGCTTTTCGCTCATCACGTGACTCTTTCCGCCCGGCGCACTTTCGAGAAGCAGTGGCGTAACGGGAACGAAGAACTTTAAGCGCCACTAAATTGGACCGCGTGCCTTCGTTTTGCGTTGCTGCGCAAAACCGCGCACTCGGATTCCGTCGAGACGTCCTGGCCCTTAAATGACGCTAAGCTTTTCCTGCAAGTTCTGAATCTACGCTTCAGAATCAACGAACTGCTTGCAGGCATGTATACCTGTTCCTGCAGTTCTACTTATTATGACTTTTTCGCTAAAAACATCATTGTGACATTTCCCTAAAACCATTGTTTTTTATTTCCTTTTCTATACTGATGTACCTTGCTTCGTTTTGAAACGACAGTAGAAATACTTTCTTTCTTATTTTGCGGTGATAACTTTCTTCTTGTCAGTTCTCCATAGGAAAAAGCGAATGAGAAAAAATGTGTGCAGCGCGGCGTTCTCCACGGCCATATGACGTGAGACCAACGTCTAGATCACGAAATAATGAGATAGTGGAGGGAGCCGCTTTTGAGGCGCAGTCGAGTGTGCGTTCATGTCGTTGCGCGTGACATTTATTATTTGGTGCCAGTACGGAACTTTCTCGTAGGAAATCAAGCGTGGGTTTCGAAGTTCACTTATGCATAGCCGCTTAGTAGCACAGAAATTGCTTGTTACCCAGAACTCTGTTCAGATGGATGTAAAGACTGTATTCAGCAGACGGGCCTCAGACACATATCTGGGCTTGCCTCAACATAGTGTGGGGGCAAAAAAAAAAAGACACATATATGAACGCAGAGCAGTGGGAGACCGAGCTACTCAACTCAGACGGCGAGGTCCAACAACGAGTCATTAGGCAAGCTGAAGATGCCGCTACTACACAAAGGCTTTTAGCCACTATCTAAGGAAGGGGAGATAAACCCCTCTGATACTTGCGTGTTCAAGGAAACTTGTTTTATCATCACAGAAATTGCGCCTTTGGATGAAGATGTTTTATGTACGTACATACGGGTATGTGCCACACTGCCACTGTGCCATATCGCACGCACGCACGCACGCACGCACGCACGCACGCACGCACGCACGCACGCACGCACGCACGCACGCACGCACGCACGCACGCACGCACGCACGCACGCACGCACACGGAGAAAATTTAGCTTGTTCGTGTTTGGCAGCCTCACTCATTTCGCACACAGGCGAGATGCCATACCGGGTGCTTTAAATTTTCGCAAGAATGATGATTTTCGTACGAACAGTATATGGCATGTTAGCTAGGAAACACTGTATACTTCACGCAGCTTGAAAGAGACTTTAAACACATTAAATGTAGCTACGAATATATATTTGAGAGGCACGCCGTAGCGGCGGACTACGGGTTAATTTTGACCAGCTGGTATTCTTTTACTTACGCACAATGCACGGTACACGGGTGCTTTTACATTTCACCCCCATCGAAATGCGGTCGCAGCGGCCGGGATTCGATTCCGTAACCTCGGGCTTAGCAGCGACACACCAAAGCCACTAGGCCACCAGGCCGGGCATAGCTACGTCTAGAGCCCCAGGGCGTCGGGAAGCAGCGAGTCGTGGGTGGCAGGCGAGTGCTACGAAGGAAGCCGAGGCGAAGACGCTCTTATCGCGTGGGTCGCCGCTGCTAGTTCCGTAATCGGGCCTAATTAGCCGTTGCCCGAACAGCCGGCCTTTTAATCTGGATGATTAGCGCCTAGCGTCGTCGTCTCTGCTTCCCACGCGCCGTAAGCACTCTGGCGTTTTCTTCGGGTCTCCAGGGTTCTCCTTTCCCCGTCTCACGCTGCTTCCCCTTGGCGCTTGGAAGAAAGAAAGCGGAAGCCTGCGCAAGAACGACGCTGGGAGTGCAAGCCGTGGGTAGGCGTTACTTGTGCGCCTCGCCGAGATTTCTCCTCTCGCTTCTTTGCACCCTTTCGAGAGCGTCTTCCTGTGCTTTGATTCGGTGTTACTAAAGGAGTGCTGCAGCGACTTGTACAGTCGCAACGATCGTCTTGATGTCGTTCTATTTGCAGCCTGGTGGCGGACCTTAACGAGGGTACATGGGAAAGCCGCCTTCGGTTCTCTTTTTCGGGCTCGTAAGGGACGCCGAAAACAGTCGCGTTTTTCTAATTAGCAACGCCGAAGCTCGGAGATGGGGAGCCCTTGTTGCTGCGATGGTAGAAGTAGTCAGCCTGCGCATTGCCGTGGGACATGTTTAGGACATGTTTGCAGTTTTGTACGTACTTGCGGTGTTGTATGCAAAGAGCGGATTGCAGAACATTGGCGTCGCTGACGTCGCTTCGGGCTCGACTATACCACGGGGAGTGAAATACCAGTAGAGTGAAGCGCAGTTGAGGCGGACGTTAGAAAAGATGGTAGTTTTTCGGGCAACACGTTCGATGCATTCTGATGGCAGGCTGCGTGGTTTTAACATCGGCTTTCAAGAGACCGCAGCCTGAGAGGCTCTTTTTTCATGCCAGTTCGCTTCACTTCTGGGTGCTTTAGGTCACAGACGCATGCAACTTTTATCTCTCCCGACAACTTATCAAGCATCTGTAGTTGAACTTAGGTGGAATGCTGGTTGAGCTCGTTCGTACTCACGGTAAAGATACAGCTCACCTCATTGGCCCTTCGGGATAAAGTGTGGTGCCGCCTGTTCTTACGTATCTCGAAACGAAATCGAGACATAGCTCGTTCTTTCTCCTTTGCAATTTTCGTGCTTGATTTTCTTAACTTGTGATGTTTTTTCTCGTCTTATATTATAAATACTTAATACTTCTAAGTAAAAAAAAAAAGAGCCGTTATGACGACTGCTACTTTTACAAGCTGAAGCTTTAACATCTCTACCTCACTGCCCATTCCACGAGAACGCCATACCTGATCTTGATTAGAAGACCGCTTCAACTAAAGGGAACAATTTGAATGTTCAATAAAATTTGTAGTAAGGGAAATATCTCGAGAATTTACTGATCGCTGAAATTTATCACGAGTGTCATACTGGCAGCATGATCGGTAGCGCTGATGTGGTTCAGTAAGAAAATTATACAATACTTGGCTTCATTTTATATTATTACTATTGTTTTCTCTTTAGCAACCAACAATGGTTTCATGAGAAAAAAATAAAATCACCGCCCCTTCCAGTCCATAAAGATCGTCGAACAGCGAAGCTGTGTTAATCACACCGAGTGTTGCACCATCCAAGTCAAACTTCGCAAGAAGTCTATATTGTAAATCTTTCGTTTCACAATTTTTTCACTATATTTTTGCTTTTGCTTGCTTAGCGTGGTGAGCGTGCTTTAGAAGCACTGCCGTTTAAACTCGGCATCTCTGGCGGCGTAGCTCGGGGTCTGCCTTACGACGACGAGCCCGTTCACGTGCCAGCTGTCGCTGACCCTCGCGGTCGGCAGCTTCTTCCCCAGGAGTAGGCACTACTCGTGGTCTTTCTATAGTTGTAGCTGGGATGGTATGTGCGGAGTCACTAATCCAAAGCTCCGTATATTTGGCGCAAGGCCCACCACTGCAGATGTGGGCGCTGCAATCGTTTTGACGATTGGTTGGATTGGTTTGACGATTGACGTGGGTGCCAGCACTTCTTGCTGGCACAAGGAGTGCCGGCAGCCACGCGCTCCTGGTATCGCGTTTCAATCGCTGGGCACAGTTCGCTGGCCGCGAAACATCAGCCTAACATTTGTTTGTTTCGCGGCAGGGTGGAATCAATCGTCGATAAATTTGATGCCAATCTGGCTCGATCGCCGAAAATGCACTGTGTGACAGCCGTGTGAGATTCGCGTATAAGATAGCGTTATCGCAGTGTGAAAGGTGTCACACCAACCCCTTTCCTCCCGTTGAGATCTTCTTTTCCTCGGCCGCTAGGTCACGTGGCCCCTTTTTTGCGAAGTCTGACGGCGACGGCACAGAGTCCGCATAAACATAACCGCTGTAAAAAAAAACAAAACAAAAGAAACCGCCTTCGCATCTCTCGACTCATTGCACCAGCGAGCAGGGAACTCGCGACCATGTCTCAAAAGCTCGGCACGGACCGAAGTTTCTTGTTTCGTTACGAATGTGTGCATTCTCCGTAGAAGAAGAGCACCACGTGCTCTTCGCAAGGTGCTACAGCATTAGCGACGGTGGGTGTGAGCACTATGGCTTCCCTTTTCTTTTTTCCGCCGCCCGCGGTCTCAAATGGCTTACCGCTGGGCCGCGGGCCCCTGCTGAAAGGGATGGCCGAGCGGGCCGGGGCGCGAATATCCGCGAAGCCAATTAAATCGCGACGCAAAGAAGCGCAAAAAGCCCAGCGGGTTCGGGGTTCGATGGGGAAGCAGGAAGGCTAGGGCGAAGCATAGACGCTCGCCGGGCGCCGATCCCTTCAACGAGGTTATCATTAATGGGACTCTTTTCGGGTTTCGGAATGGCTGCCCCGAATGGGTCCGAATGCCATGGTCCCATCTGCCGGGCTGGCGTGGCCTCGTATTTTTTTTTGACAATGGCGTCGGCACCAAGGAAGAGGTTGGAAATGGGGTGGAAAGGGCTAAAAATTACGTCCACGGAGAAAGAGGGGGAGAGAGGGAGCAGAGAAGCTGAGGGATGCAGTGGACGCGAGTTCGGAGGCGAAGTTGGCGCCACCCTGAATACGCGAGTACCTTTTTCGGGAGTCCTCTCTTCTCTTCAGTGGCGCCGTGATCCGCCTAATGCAATTCAACAGTGCAGCCGGCATGATCCTTGCATGCGGCGCATGCCGACCTGGTGCCATCGCCGCCAGGGCTGGAGTTCTCATTCCCTCCGCCTTCTTATGTAAGCGTTCGCAGCCACCACTGCGGGTTCAACAACCTCTCTGGGGACCTCTGGGGGTGGGGACTCCGTCAGGAAGACATTAAAGAGCCGTGGTCCCCACGTAAGCTCATTGAAGCACGGAAAAAAAATTTCTGAGTCATTCTCGGAGGAACCGAACACGTCCGAGCAGCTAACCACTCAGGAAATCCCAGAGGCTATGTGTGCTGTTTTTTTTTTCAACGAACAAGGGTGTTATCTATTCTTTACGTTGTATTTCATTCACCTTTATAATTCACCTACAGCCAGATATCAGAACTGAACTGAAATTCGCTTGTTCTTTTTCTCCATTCTGCGGACGTGGCCACGCTGAATCTTCGCTTTTCCCGCACATCCCCCGGCGGGAGTTCAAAGCTGTCTGCGGGGCACAGATGAAATTACTGCGACGGATGGCGTTGACGCAGTGGCTACTGCGCTCTCTTGCAGTGCAAAACTTTGTCAGTGTGGTCCCCGGCACTCAGCCGAAGCATTAGCCATTAGAGTAGGAGGGTGGTGTAAAAAGATATATGTGGTTAGATTTAGCTTTTTCACTTTAGCTGAGCAACGACACGTGTGCAAGCCACATGCGACACCATGTATACATATATGGCTCCTTGTGGGCTAATCCCGAGGTTTTAGATTTGATAAACCACACCCAGCAGAGGCCGACCACAGAAGCAGGAAGTAAGATGCAGTTATGAGAAGAAATAGAAGAAATCCGAAGCCAGCACGGCAATTTTCTTCCTTAGGGGTGTCGAACGCAGCATATTAAAATGTACCGACGGCACTCAACAATTCCTGTATCTCATTTTGTATTTATCTCTTTAGTTATTGTTCTTGCACCTCTGAGACTGAGGAAGGCGTCGCACTTGCTCAGGTTCCATCTAGAGGAGTGCAAATGGCTAAATGCATGCAACCATATACTATCGGCGGCAGCAATATCCAGCCTCTAAATAGTAGTAAAGGATGGTTTTCACTCCATCAGAGCAAACAGCATACTTGATGTCTCTTGTACAAAATTCAAACGAGAAAACTTCCGCGCCGCCGACAGAAAGAGCCCTTGGCTTCATCGCTATTTCTAGCGAGTTCTCACATAGAACTTAGCCTATTCCTTGCTGTTTAGTTCCTTGCTAACTGGATTGTTTGCATGTTCGCTACTCGCGTCTCTATATTCCCAGAAAGGGTGGTTCCAAGAGTATTCCTTTGATCTCGCAAATGTGCGCGTCCTCATAGCTGAAGCTCAAAGCTGAAGAGTCATGGTGTAAAACTACGCGAACATTTGCGAAAGAAGGAGCGAACGGTTTGAGTGCGTATACTTCAGAAGGGCCATGCTATTTTCGCCGTACGGGTAAATAAGTAAGCACAGTGTGCTGCTTTACAGATGGCCCCCGCTGATCGCAAGGTGTTGTCAGAGTTATGTGCTGATCGTTATCCACGAGTACACAGGAACACCTTGAACGCTCGTGCAGGTCGTTATGGCGCGCGGCAATGTTTTGGGTGTCGTGGCTCGGTGCTGTAACTACAGCCCTGGTGGTTTCGGAGTGACTCACCATAGACAGCGCTGAAGGCTGCGTCGGCGAACCGTGATCAGACGAGACCGCTAACCAGGCCAAATGGGTTAAGTGCGTAACGGCGACGCTGGTTTCTTTTTTCCCTGCGAGGTTTTCTTGTCATCGACATTCGATACGGGATCTCGACACGCGAAGGGGCATTGCAAATAGTTGAGTGCTACCAGAAAATACATCGACAAAAAAGAGTTGGGTGCAGTGAGACAAGATATATTTCCTTCACCTTTGCACACGGTACGTCTCCCCTGTATGGCTGTTTACGCTGACCATGTTTTGCGCAACTCGTCCCGTCTGTCCCCATATATCGTCCTCTCGCTGCTTTCTGTCATCTGGCCGCTCTTTCTTTTTTTTCTGTCGTGGATGCTCGTCTGGAATGGGACGTTTGCCTACACCCGCAGCCATAAAGCGGACGTCAGGAATTCACAGAAGGTGACGCAAGGATGACTTGTACGAAACAAGAAAAAAGGTTGGAGAGCGTTTGGTCGAGCGAGGCAAGAGCACCTTCTGCGCCACGGCTTTCACCGACTGCTATGGCGTTGGTCGTGGACATACTCATATGCCATTGCTGTCACGAGTTGTGCTAGCTGCAGCAGATGTCTGAGCGGCCGGATAAGAGAGCAGGAATGCGGGGAGGTAAAAGCGGCTTAGGAGAGGCCTCTCCGGACAGGATATGAGGAGCCACAAGCGAACGTCCATCTCCCGCTACGGTTCGCTCGTGTCGGGGAAAAAAAGTAGTTCCAAACAAAAACAGAAAGAAAAACGGAGATTGCATACAAACCACGCCAAACGTCCGCTTTTTCGGCTCAGGGCCACTCCAACCGAGAAGAACAATAAAGAAGAGAGAGAGAGAGAAATTCAAATAAAAGGAACAAAATTTGTCCCCGTGCTCGGTATAGGCACGAAAATATGAGGGTGTAGAGGCAGCGAGCTTCAAGAAAGCTCCTCTTTCTCTACATATTGCGGCACTTCTCGGATTCCGGCTGCGGTGCTTCTGAAGGAAGAAATGAAAATGGCTATCCGAGATATTCGGCCTACGGTGTCGCGCAATCTCTCCACAGAGCGGTGAGCGCTCGATGACAGTGGGCAGGTTATAAGAAACAGTCGGTCATCTGTCTGCGAGCCATTATATTAAAAGCGACTCTGACTGCTCTTCGCCGAATTTCTTTTTCAAAATGGCCGTGTCATCTGTCTTTCTCCTGTTCTCGCCGGCTCCGAGCTTTTCTCTCTCCGCGGTTGGATCGCGTTATATTTTTGTCATGGTGTGCCACGGCTAGAGGACGAGACGAGCTCCGCTGATGGTGCTTCGGCGTCATCGTCATCGTCTTCCTCGGCCTCGTCTTCTCTTTTAAAATTTTAAAGGACAATATCGTTTTCACAGAAGCAGGGCGGCTGGGATTGAGGCTTTCTTTTCTGCACGATGTATTGCTCCGATGCAAGTGGAACGCGACGTGAGTGCGACAACTGAACAGAATGATCAGGTATCACTCATCAAGCTACTGATTGCTTTGCGCCTCCCTCACCTTTTCTGTCTTGTGTATCACTTCTCTTCTGTCGTTTCCCTTCTTTTTTTTTCCTATGCGGGGAAACGCCTAAAGTGAAGCGGTAAATCCGAATTATTTAAGCAAGATTCAGCGAAAAAAAGAATGCTCATCCCAGGCACTGTGGGAATCGATGTCATGAACCTTTGTGTGCTGATTGCTTTGATTCAGGATAATGAGCGGCGATCTTAGCGGGGAATGGGTAATTTCTTGAGAGTTCATTCCAATACGAGAGTGGTGAGTTGATGTTAAGCGTTGCCTTGGATTCACCACTGCTGTTTGTCTGCGTAGTCCCCAGAACACACAGGGAGACGTGTTTGCTTAAGGAATTTTTGTTGCTTCACTGTTCATAATCTCTGAGAGCTGAGCATTATCATCACCTCATGCAGCACATCACATCATTGGAAGAAGTGCTGAGCTTTAATTGAATCATGGAGCTGTTTGTAATTCATTTAATTATTATAAAATTGTATGTATACATTGTATACATACAATGTATGTGTACGTTGTATACATACCTTCGCGGTATGCACGACGTTTCGCTGCGTAGCGAAGACGCTCCTGTTCCGCACGACGCTTCTTTCGGGCCTGGGTACACTCGACGCTGAGTGCACGCGTTGAGCCATTCTTATGGCGCGTTATGCTCCTTCTGCATACGTGACCAGCACGCTTTTGAGGCGCCAGGTCCGAGGGATCTCTTCAGTCTATGGACGATTTTATTCTTTCGCTATCACAGCCCAGCGCACGACCTCCACAGCCTAGCACCTGGGTTTTTGTCGCATAGTACAGCACGTGCCATATGCACAAATTGCGCAGCGCTGCCGCGCCGGTGACGGCCGGGATGCGCAGAGGTGGGCACCACCTGGTGGTGAAAGAAACCCAGCGGCACACGCGGAAAGGCCATCACAGCAGCAGCACCCGGAAAGTCGGGAGAAGAGGCAAAGCAAGCATCGCTTTAAAATAAATCCTGGGATTTTACGTGCCAAAAACAACGATATGGGTATGAGACGCCGTAGTGGGAGAGACTGCTATAATTTTTACCACTTGGGGCTTGTTAACGTGCATACAGTGTATGATACACGGGTATTTACCAAGTAATCAAAATTCATCACAGCTTCGCCGTAGAAATGCCACGCTTTTATAGCAACTGTGCTTGGGCATTGCCTTTACTAGAGCCTATGCATTCCGCATAGGGATGACCGACACCGCAACCTGTGACCACTGCGGCCATGAAGAATCAATTGACCATATTTTGTGCGCCTGTCCGCAGTACAGTCGACTGAGGGAATGCCTTTGCCACGAACTTGACCAGCTGGACGACCAACTGCTTTCGAAAAAAAGAATTTTACACCATCGAAAGGACCTACCATCACAGAAGGCCGTGCAAGCACTATTGCGCTTTTTGCGATCTACCGGCCTTTGTGAACGTCTTTAACTGGAACGCCTCTTGTGTGTGTGTGCGTGTTTTTTTTAACGTTTTCGTCTGTGTCCTCTTTCTAACCCCTATCTCCCATCCCCAGTGTAGGGTAGCAAACCGGAGACTGATACCTGGTTAACCTGCCTGCCTTTCCTATTTATCTATCTCTCTCTCTTTGTTTATTCCACTGATGTATACGCAAGGTGACGTTTAATTTATAACCACTGATAATTACATTTTAAAGCAAATTGTTAGCGATGGCCCCCACGCAGGCTGAATTGCATCATCCTGGCGTTAGCCATCACAGCCACAGCCGTACAAACTGCTAACTGACCTCCAACATTGAGCCTGCGTAACTCGACGTTAGAAACAGAAATAATTGACCACTGGTTATAAAATACCGCACATATAAGGTGTTGTCTATTTACGCGAGATATACGCAAAGTAACTTCTATATTACGTGTAATAATTTATTATTGCGTTTCAAAGCATATATCAGGCTCTGACACAGGTTGCGCTGCATTAACATTTGATATCGACCACACTCTCGAACGCCGGTTTCACCGTCACACGAAAACCGTTGCGGAACTGCCCTTGACAGCTTCGCCGTGAAACATTAACGAAGTAACTGCTATCGCTATCAACGTGTAGTCTGGTAAACCTTTTGTGAGCGCAAGAGCTTTGTGTCATCCATTTGTAATATTGCCGAATCATCCACACACTCTCAGCATGAGAAAACGAACAAGTGGACAGTTAGTTCAATTCCAAATTATTGAATCGGGTAGGTTTTTCCTAACAAGTTCATGTTTAAGGCAAATCAGTTCTGTGGAAGGCCGCATGGTGGAGAAAGGTTTCGAGAACCTTTCGCCACCTTGCGGGATTCCGCAAAACTGATTAGCCATGTTCACTGCTTCTGTGTTTCGAGTTTTAGAATAATTTGCCCTCGCGCTGCGACATGCTAGACTCCTGGTTTGCCCAGAGAGTAGAGCGACCGCCCCGAAAAAGCACTGATCTCACGTTCAAATGCCGGACCAAGACGAATTTTTCCTCCACTGCGAAGTCCTTCCTTCTGGGAAACCCGTATGAGCTTTGTTTTTAGCTTCATGCTGCATTCGGGTGCATAAAATTTTCCCTTTCATTTCTTTTATTTAGGTATCTTCGCGCTTCCAATGATCATACTTCAGAAAAAGAAAAAAAAATGGAGATATTATCTGTTGAAACTTCACGCGAAACAACATCAATATCAACCACGCCCAGTTAGGGAACGGTTTAAGGCGCACCCGTCTTCAACACGGCGTTGAAGAGCGGTAGCTAACCTTAACACGCCGCTCACCAGTTGCTTCACGTCCCAAGAACTGACGAGGGATAACACCTTCCCGGCATTCTTGTTTTTTTTTTTTAAACAGCGAAGCCTCGCAACTTACTCTGCGACTCATTCTCCGAACCCATCGTCTTCGCCGGCTGGCCTGCCTGTGCCAACGAAGCAGCTAATTTTATCTCGTCGCTTCCGCGCACGCGAAGTTTACAACTTCTGTTCCACCACTCCACAGGCACTCCCTGCCTTTTCTCGCGTCCCAGCTACACCGCCGTAGCCCCCTTATTGGAGAACTTCCCCAAAGCTCTGCGCTCGCGTGCACGTGACTTCTCCGAGGCACGTGTCTGAGGCACTCCTCGGCGCGCCGCCAAGTCCCCCACGCAAGCGAGCGAGTACGCCCAGCGTGCGCGCATCGAGCCGTTCGTTCCCGGCTCTTTTCGTGCCTCACGTGCCTGCCCTCTTTGTCCGTGCCCCTCCATGCATCCCCGTGGTCTTGGAGGCACGCAAGCGCCCGCCATTAAGCCACGCCATGCGGCGTTAATTTTAAAAGAGCGCGTGGCTTCTCACGTGCTCTGGGGGGAAGGGGGGGAGGGCACCGCGCCCGTTTGCGTGCGCGAGGTGATGGGACCCGGAGAGAGGGTCGCCTCCTCCTCCCAGCGCCCTTTCCCTCGGCGCGGAAGGAGGCCCGAAGGCGGGGGGGGGGGATTGGTGCTGCTTGGGGGATGGGAAGGGGAATAGGATGAATAGATGTGGACGCGTGGCCCAGATGTGCGGCTGACGGGAGCGCAGGGAAGAAGCGGAACGACGGCTTTGCTCAATAGCGAGGCCGTACAATCCAGGGCCTTACTTTTCGGTTCCCTTTTTTTTTTCTTCAGGAGAGCCGAGGTCGTGAAAGTGACACCAGTCTAATGGGATTTCAACATCGAAAGAACAGAACACATTTGGGAGGCACAATAATTGAACGTTCCGAAAATCTTAGCGATAGGGTAGGTCATTTTTTTTTTCGTCGAAGGTGTTTGTACCAAGAGAAGGGTACCGGCCGTTTAGCCAGCGCTGAATTGAATATCACAGAAATGCAAGTTTGGAATAAAGAAAAAAAAATATTCAATCAGATTGAAACATTCAGTCGGACCCCGTCGCTCGAGCTCATTTTGACACAGATTCGTCGTTGTTGGCGCTTGTTCTGAGCTGTGAGGATTTTCACACGTTCTTTTAGTCAAAATTGAGGCGGGTCTTGAAAAAACGGAATTCAGGTTATTCGTTTGCCTGTAAATCTCTCTTCACTGCCTTAGCGCTCTGTTCACTGAGGAGGCCAACATTCAGCAATAGTATTTGTTGATGCTATGATGGCAGTCGGTGCTCTTTGCGTGTTTGCCTTATTTGTCCGTATCGTGCGCGGTTTCTTTCAAATATGTCGGCAGGTATAATCCGCCGAATGTTCGTTTTATTTATTGTTGCAATTTTGACTGTCTACTATCTTCGACGTCTACTATCTCTGACTTGTATGCTGCAAGCCGAAGACATGCCCGAGCAGCCATCAGTTTTCTTGGCCAATACGTATATAACTTTAGCGTCGAAAACATCACAGAACGCTTCTTTCAGTATTGTACTGTCCTTACAAACCCTACACTGTCTGCTTGTCCCCCCCCCCCCCCCCTCCCCGAAAAATAAGCTATGGGTATTTATTAGATACTCATAACGAGAATAAATATTGTTCATGTTTGCCTTCCAAGTTCTACTGCGAATATGTGCATGCGATGGCCTAGCTTATATTTTAACAATATATACTAAAACACTATACGAGCAACGGGAATGCTGAATTTTCTAATGCTTTTCCACCCCTGGTCGGCATTAAGTGCGCTAGCGATTGCACTCACCAATGAACTGGTAAACCTAAATTACTTTTTAACATCTAGATATTTACTATCTGAATGCATAACGTAACCGCGCAAACGACAACGGACGAAGAAGAAAACACACTGGAAAAGCTTTGGATCCGTGCTTGTCCGGTGTGTTTCCTTCTTCGTCCGTTGTAGTTTGCGCGGTTACATTATGCATTCAAATGCTGGCCACCAACTAGCCCGCCTCTTTCTATTACATAGGATATTTACTAGCATTACGTAATCACAGAGTCTCGTGCCACACGTAGAACACTCGTCCCAATGGAAAGTCATAGTAACAGATAATGTGCTACATGGGAACGTTCTCTCCCAGATAGAGAACCGACCACAATTGAACTTGACTATTTCTTGCAAGCCTGCAAATTTGCGGTGACTTCGCAGATCCTATTTCCCTCTTATCTGAGCCTGCATAAGCAATTATTGAGGAAATAACGCCCTTTGTCACCTTTTATTGGCAGCGTTTTACCGTATGTTGTGGAGGAATTTAGGCTGCACCATATATTCGTTGCTATATGCTGCATGCCGAGAAGTCTGGTTTTATTCGGTGCCTATTTTCTCCCCGCATTTCCCGTACAATTTACGAGAATACGACATAGCTATAGCAAAGGGTGTCTTCGCAAGAAAAAAAAAAAGACATTGATGAAATAAATAAAGAGGCCTTCTCTATGAAAGCCTGATAAAGAAAACTATAGGGTAAGCTTAGGGAGAACACTACTGTTTACGAGACTGCATTTTCAAGGACATAACTGCTTCGACTTAAACGACTCCTTGTGCTCAGAATTGGACTGAAGCACGGCGGGACGATGGAGGTAAGAGGAACCGGGTTTATCATAAAAAAGCCTCATTGTGCCTGGCTCGCAGTAGCGTTCTGCTCTACCCAGAGTGTATTGCTCTCCGAAAATGCTTCTGGAGACGAGTAGAAATGCGAAGCCGTTCTGGGGAACCGTATTTCCTAGTATTCGAAGCAAGTGGAAAATGAAGCGTAGAAGCCCCTGCACTCTACGTGAATATATGCTGCATTTCGAGGACTGAGAACGTCAGAAAAAACGCAGCAAAGGTACTGATGCCGCGCTTTTCAGTTGCATTGTTTTAGTAGTGAAGAAGCTGTTTCCCTGTTGTATGAGGCTCAACCTGGTTATGTTTACTTCGTTTGCAACCTTGAAATCTCTTACGAATCTGCCCCATCTTGCGCAAATGTTTTCTTTCTAAATTTCATCTGTGAGCGTTACCTAAACAATAAATGAGCTAGCATATTACGTGTGAGGAGTTGCGTCCATTGAGACAGCGCTGCCTCTGTGTCTGTTTCTTTCTACGTCCTCGTTCGAGCGTGCTTACACATTCTGTCGTGAATTCTAACCAACTAGCCCGCCAACGTGTTTTAGCGCATGAGGTATATCGGCCTGAACAAATATCATGTTGCTGAGATGACATAACTAAGTAATTAAAGCTCTTGAACACATTCATTATAACTTCGGTTCATTGTTGACTATACCACGATCTAAGAGTTCAGTGAAAAGTTTGCTAAGCAATCTGATTCTTGCGTCTCCCTACAAGCGTCCAGTTTAGTCGTTTTGCGAAATACGCCATCATATCTCCAGGCTTCATGCGTGTCCCGTACACACACATTCAAGTGGCTCGACTGAGGCTGACCGTCGTCATGGAGATGAAACGCAATCGTGTTACTAAGACCACCTCCCGTACAACCTCGCTCGAAGAAAATTTCCCAGGGTAGTCGTTGCCTGCCACCCGCCGTTTCATTCATCCCTAGTTATCGGTGTTAACTGACAAAAGCAGTATTTCCTGCGTTTTTTTCTTCTTCTGTGTTATTTCGAGTAACGTTCCAGTAAAGCATGCATAATAAGCATTTCAGGAGAGAATATCGCACCCCTTTATTACGCTCTGTTGCTAGCCAGACGTGTATACCAGAAAACTTAAAGATGCCTTACGCTAACCCTTTCGTCATATTTTTGTTTACAATCTCTAGAGATTTCAAAGACTCAGAGCTGATGGCCACATCGCTGACAACGATAATCCATCACTACATAATTGCAGGCCCTTTCTGCAGCGGTAAAGTTTACGCAGGCGGTAAATGACTGCGCTTATCAGACTGCAGCATTGGATGCTGGATCGAGGGGCGGTAGATATAGGCGTTGTAATTGTACATTGAAGCCATGGTTGCAATCAGTGCAGAGATATGCAGGCATTGCGGGTACTTGGATTTTTTAAATATTCTTTTTGGTGAAAAGTACCATCAGCGCATGCCCTTGACCAATAGAAATCAAAGGCTGGTCACAAAACATCTCGCAAGAAATTGGTTCATACACGCGCACTTGTTTTCGAGCGAAAAATTTATTTTGAAGCGCGTGTCTCCATTGTTACGTTGAAGATTACGCATTATTGACTGACGGAGCTGGCTGTTTTACGAGCGCTTGCTTCATGCATTTGGGATGCCTAAATTTCGTTTGTGATTATTCTTGTCACACATGAGTGGTTCTTGAAAAAACTGGAGTCTCATTTACTCAAATATATGCTGTCGGCGTCTACATTGCAAAGGTACCTTGACGCACAGGAACTTTGAGAGGGCAGGCTTAATATGCATCGGAGTAATACTCTTAGAAACCAAACGTGCATCCCCAGAATCGGAACATTCTTTCGGCTAACGTTACCCATTCCAACTGCTGTTTTGTATAGGCAATAAAATTTTGTTCCCTCTTCTGACGTTCTCTGCCCCTTAACGAGTAGCATGTCTTGCTGAGACACGTTTATAAATGCGAAGCGACTACTCAACGCCCTTACATCGGCTTTTGTTTGCTTTGTCGAGGCTCAGAATAGAAATCTGGCTGCCGGCCCTATTTTCCGGATAACTTGATTTGAAAATATCCGGAGGAGCGTCCACGCTACAGGGCGACTTTTCTTCATTTGAGTCCTCGAATTGGTTTGCGCAATCGTTAACAGGCGCAGTGCACATTAGAGACACCCAACTGAAACATTATTTTTCGGGCATCATTGTAGATGCAGCAGTCGAGCGCACGTATTGCAACTGTGCGCTGAGGGGAAGAAAACTAGCAAAGCGTAAATCTGTAAGATAAGAATGGCGCAAAACTGAAAGAAAGAAAACAACACCAGGGAAGGAAGTCCCCCTAAAATAAAAAGGAAATGGAGAAAGTAGGGGAACACGTACTTCTCGACAAAAAGCACTGCCCCTGCACTGAGGCATAAAGAAACCTCTTCCTCAGGACGGCGAAGAAGGGAACGGAAGGAGTTGAGAGAACGAAAAAAAAAAGGCATTTGCGTTTTACTTCGGGCCTCCGTCGCGCAATCTCCGTTCTGCAATGCCGCTCGAGAGTCGCATCTGGAGAAGCATTTGTCTTCTCCGCTAAATGCCATTGTTGTTTTCTCCTGCGCCTCTATCACGCAGTCCTGCTCCTCCTTCGAAATGCAAAGCAACATCTATCAGCCGCTGTAGTCGTAGGCGAGCCGTAGGCTTCCGCGTTGTTTGAGCGTCGTTTATTTCGTTCGTACCTTGCCCGTTTTATGTTCTCCAGAGAGAGCTTACACGTGCGCGCGCGTTGTTGGGCGAGCGTGTCTTGCGTTCGCGAGCGTGCGAACACATCTGTCTCGATTCATTCTTTATCCTTCTCGTGCCTCCTCTCTCTCTCTCTCTCTCTCTCTCTCTCTCTCTCCGGGCACCGCATTTTTCTCATCGCGGAGTGCGCTCACAGCGCGTGTCTATGCTCTCTTGGAACTCGAACATCTCTCGTGCGTTGGCTTTGCCCTGCGTTGAGCAACGGCCATCAGGCTCCGCCTGTCCTTGCTTATTTTCGGCGCTCGTTATACGAGCACTATGATTTTGGAATCATTTTTTTTTCCGTCGCTGGTGGCGTGTGTGCATTGCGACATTGGTTCGCGATCCTGACACCAAAGAACAACGAAAAAAAAATAAACGAACATGCCCGATAAATTGATCGTGAATAAAGTTTTTTACTATTACAGCGATTTTCGAGCTTTCCTCGCACAGCCACTCGATACTACACCAAAGGAAATTTGAAAAATAGGTTTAGCAGATTGGTGTACAGCAAAAAGCGAAATGGGTATTCTTACATAATTACTACAGCAACAAAGTGCGAAAACTTAGGGTGAAGGCAAGTCATTGGCAAATGACCGACGTTGTATAGCTGACGGATTACAGCTGCACTTCGGTTGGAGAGAGTCATTGCATTTACAAAGCTTATTATACGTTAGAACTCTTAGTCAGTGGCCAGCCGTTTGAGTTTAGGCATCACAATTCGCCGACACCTGTTATGTGTCACTTAGGCGTACGGATATTGTTGTGCAAAATAGGGTTTCGAAGCCATTGTAATTGTAAATCTCATCCAAAAGGCACAATGTTCCTGCCTTTTAAATCCCAGAAATGTAATAAAGAATATGACACAAATAAATGCACAAACATCCACAATGTGAGCAACCGCCTGTTGCTTGCTCAATTCAGAACAACTCCACTGATTAGATAGATAGATAGATAGATAGATAGATAGATAGATAGATAGATAGATAGATAGATAGATAGATAGATAGATAGATAGATAGATAGATAGATAGATAGATAGATAGATAGATAGATAGATAGATCGATAGGAATAAAGAAATAAACAAGGAAAATAGAGAAATTATTCCAACGGACGCTCGGTTTGCTACCCTGTACGAGAGAGAGGGGATGAGAGAAGGGAAAGAAGGAGAAGGCGAAGGAGAGAGTTTACTTGCACAGTAAGACAGTAGGTTGTCTATTAGCGTTTTTTCAGGAATAAAGTCGCAAATACAGCTGGTATAACTATATTAGGGCAATTATATATATATATATATATATATATATATATATATATATATATATATATATATATATATATATATATATATATATATATATATATGTATATTTATATATACACACACCTTCCTTCAGGTGCACCACGCGCACTCGCTCACACGACTGATCACGACTGATCATGCACAGAGTTATCAGCTCGCATGCACTTCTGGTTTGCTCTCATGGAATCATGCCGTAACTATAGAGCTACTTTCGGGAAAAAATGGCTAAATTACTCCTTAGCAGACGACGCGACCTTCGATTCCCTGCAGGCGGTTGCTTGGTCTATCCTTATTTCTAGAGTACAGAATAAAAAAACACACAAAAGGACGGTGCCTCCACGAAGAAACAAAATTGTACATTTCCGCGCATGAAGCGTACGGAATCTATAAAAGCCCTGCCGTCTTATTGCGCGTGGTATCTTCCACGTAAGTGGCTGTTGTGTCAACATGTTCTCTTATCAACATCATCCGTTCGCAGCTTCTCTGTATCGGCGTACATGACTGTCTCCGGGTGCTATGTCTCATTCATCGGGGCCAAAAGGGTCCTGAACAACTCCTTCCAGCTACGACACTGTAGGATTTTCTCGACAAAGATGTCACCTTAAGACGACAGCTGCACTCCGCAGACGCTGCCGAAATGAAACGACAACACCTCTTGAGGTTCCGCCTACATACGTACTTTAAGAACTCAAAGCATTGTACGAGCGTTGAAAATTGTAACGGACGACGAGTAGCCGAGAAAAAAAGGGAAAGCTTGAGACATAAAGGGAGAACGTGCGGCATAAGGTTTGGCCGGTCACTGTATATACAGTCGCCGCATACAGGCCATCGCACTCCAACAATTGGTGCGGCACGGACCTTTCTTTTGCCCGTCTCGCGCCACCGTTGGGGCTCCGTTTCAGACCGGCCGTGGCGAACAGATTAGCGAGCTGGAACAACAAATGACGGACCTCCGCCGGGGTCGCGTCTACAGCTGCCAGATAACGGAGCTCCATGCCCGCGTCGCTCCCTTCGTCATCCCTCTTCTTCCTCCCGATCTTCGTCCTCCGCATCCTCCACCCATAACCGAACTTACTCTCCTCCGAACCTCGCTCTCTCCCTTCAGTGCGGGTGCCGCATCGTATTGTCGAAACCCTAGCCGCTATACACCACCCCTCTCACCTCCCCAGCCTCCCTCACCGCGGCCCCTCCGAGCGAGCTGCTAAGGAAATGATTTATGTGCGCCGACGCCGGTATCCCAGCGTCGCCTCCCAGGACCGCTTTCTTCGTGGATGCGTTCATTTTTTCTTGCCCCGTCCAGCGGCTGTCATGCGCGCGCTCGTGTGAGTCTGGCCCCGCGCAAGCAGTGCGTACAGCGCCACGTTCACCGCTGTTTCCGCAGCATGGAACGCTGATCGTCCTTCGTCCTTCTGGCACCTCTTGCCGTTCGTTACCGCGTGTCTGAACGGAACAGTTACGTCTGAATCAGTGACAGGAATAGCGTCTGCCGGTATTACGGAGCCGTAAGGTGTCTGCTTGCCGCTTCTCTGATCGGGAAACTGGTGAAGGTAAAACACTGCTGCGGCGCGTCTTTTCGCATTCATGACCACGTCACACACATAGACGTTCGCAAGAGGTTCCTATGACATAAAGCTATAGAGGTCTCCGTTAAGTAAGTATAAGATATGTTGGACAAACAACTTAAGCGTAGATTGCACAACTTTACAACAATGCGCACTTGATTACAGTATTTCTTTTAGGTGATCGAAGTTCCTTACCGATTGCTTGAGGGAGATAGCGCAACGCCGGCCTACCAGGTTTAGCTGTGCCGACAGAAATTTCCCCGTACTGTTGGATTGAATTGCATTGAAATTAGTTAACTTGTACTACACGGGCACCATTACTACAATAGCCGGACGGTACGTTTACAAGAAATACGATGCGTAACCACCCTGGTAAAGGAATGGCAGGAAGCATGCATTTACCGTTAGCCCTTACCGTTAGTGCGCATTAGTCTAGAACGACTGGAACGACCTTTTCCCATAAGATCACTCTTATCCTGTGCCCTTCAACATTCACAGTAAATCTAACTAATCACCTCTCATGTTAAAACTACGTGACAATTTTTTAAACATATTTCTGCAACCCACTCCTTATGTAACACCCCTCCGCGGCGTCTTTAAAGAAAATAAAATGAAAATAACTGAAATCATAGTTAACGCTAGTACCATTAGTCGCTCAGCGATTCATGCCTCGGTCGGGGTAGCGTGGCGGAAACCAATGTTTAAATATATATTTGAAAAAAATTTGATATTCGATTGTTTTGTACTATAGGGAGTAATCAATGTATTCTGCTGCACATTCTGGAGATGGTCATCCTAAATGTGGAGTAGTTTTGCGGCGTTTAACCTGACACACTTCGGAGAACAAAGGTTATGCCAGTGCGCATGCGATCAATCAATAATTAAATGCCTATTTTTCGGATCTCTTTATTAGCTTAGTGTACGTTTCGATTTTCAGTGTAACAAGCATGCGACTGGGCAAACAATTGAGATAAAGGACAGAGACCTCGCTGTCTGCGAAACGTTAATCCTAAAAATACCATAATTTAGTTTTAAAGATGGCTATATATTTTAGTAGTGGGGCGTACAGTTACTTATAATATTAAGATATTATGTTCTATATCGATCATAACTAACCAAATGCCATTTATTCTAACGGCATCACATGGGCTCTGTTTACTGTACCGCTTTCCGTACGCTACGAGAATTTTTTTATGTTAGAGAGAACAGCGTTGGGTTAAGAAATTGCTCACCCGAGAATAAGTGATTCTCGGGCCACTGACGCGAGCCAGCTTTATACACCAGGCGTTTATTTTTATGCAGAGTGCTTTCTTTTAAACGACACTATCATATCTAGGCTCCTGACGTTCTTCGAGGTGTGCTAAGTTGCAAGGCAGGCATCATCAGCAAGGGACATTTTGACAGTAATTTTGATAAGTACTAAAAGTTGCTGAACAAATGTGTAATTACTAATTTTACGGCACATGCTCTAGCTGTGAAATTGAAGGACAGCCACAGTGAAATCAAGTTACCTTATCAGAAGTCCCGATAAAAGTGCGTAAGCATAGGTTCCCATATTTGGCAGTACGTAAACATGAGAGGTCTTAACATGAGCGTCATAATCAGCGCATAGAAATACCTCACATCGAGTAGTGTTTCATGCTCGGCCCTTTAACTTAGCCCTAACAATGCTGTACTGCCTAACACCGTGATGCAGGTTTAGTTCTGGACCAGAGCTGCCGCGTTACTGCTGAGGGAAATAAAAAAAAAGAACACCAAAGTTTAAGATCAAGCCAAATAACAAGTGTAGAGGTTCGACTTAGTTCGTGCGCTACGTATATGATGTCATGCCAAACGAATTCAGCTGGTTGTCAATAATCACGAGCCCTGCAGAAATATGGCGTCCATCATAACCCGGTTGCACCTTTCGGACATTAAACTTGCACTCGATGAATCCAACTTTCGCCGTCTGCGCGGTTAGTGATTTGAGAGGAATAAAAAAAGGGAGACTTAGGGGAAAGAAGGAAGTGCATGAACCGTTTAATTTATTATGAGAGCCGCGCTGGAACAACGTTTGGTCGGCGTCAACTAAAGGCTGCATCGCCTTCCGAAATTTATCATAATATTATCATCATGATAGTCATCAGCGCGGCTCTCGGAATAAATTTCATCATTGTCATCATTATCGATCACCAGCGTAAGTTTTGTCACATTTTTAGACTGCAGTATTTTCGGGACCGGCCCACGAGAGAGGCTCGAAACAGGGGTTAGAAATAGATACATCCGATACGAAAAAGTGGCAGTGACTCGCCAAGGTAGCCATTGTCTTCTTCAAAATAGAACGGCGTCGGCACATAGAAAACGGGCTGTTTGCGAACAAACACCAGAGAAGCAGGTCGTTGATGTCCTGCGCTTCTGGTGTTGGTGCACGCAAACCAGCTTGTCTGTTTAGCGCACACACAGTAATGCGTTTGTCAGGCTACCCTGAGTTTCTTGGCAAACATGTTCTCCCGAGAGTTCGACCTCTTCGGAGTCGGCGTTGTTTCATTCTGATAAATTCCTTCGGCGGACGCGGTGGCTGAGGCTCTTTACGTATAGCCTATGTACACACGGTAATGGCAGCGTCGTCGTTATGCATTGAGCTCTTCATTGTGATACTTTTCTTAAACCCAAGCGCTCAGGGTACAGATAGAAAGATTGTGTTCACATTACTGCTATGATTGAGAATGTTTGCACCGGGCTTCTGTATGCTTTAACCTCCGCTGGAACCGCCGCTGGAGATTCCATTGCACTGGCAGAAAAGAAGCTGATATACGTCCTCGTTGGCTGATTTCAATTCCTATCATTTGTTTTTCCATTTACAACTTTGTTCATTTCGAGTTTATGAAGCGGCTTTGAGCTGCTTGTTATCGCGGAGAATAAATGTCTGCTAATGGGGTTCCCATGCGTCTGAATCCTTGTCTCCATGCATTAGGGGTGATTTAAACAATTGATAGCTTTTTTGTTAGCCGGAGAAAAGCTCTAATGGGCCATCTTTCTAGATAAAGCGAACGGCGCGGACAGGCACCCTAATTCAGACTGTTCGTCACACAATATTCTTTTTTTATCATCCTATTTGCGTTCCCTTGTAATTCGGTGGCTCGTGTGATGAACGGTACACAGTTCCCGATACCGTTTGAGAATGGCTGAGGAATAACTTCGTGTCAAAGAGAAATGACGCGCCCAATTCACAAATCTTCGAGTTCATTATTGTGAGGAGCTAGTCGCCTTTCACTAATATTATGTTTGCTACTATGTTTGTGTGTTGCCTGTTCCATGAACCCCTATAGCGTGAAAGTCTTTTGTGAATACAATCCAGGACAAGTAGGAAGAGGAGTACATGTCTTTAAGGCATATCCAACATGTTTTTTTAATGCACATGCTTTCACCGACCCCATTTAAGGTTCACCTTATCGTCACTAAATAAAACGTAAATTATGTAGGCGTTTTGTCCCGTCTAATATACTATGGGATCTATGTTAATAGAAACGAATTTTATAAACTAGGATTTAGAGCGACACGATGATGCTTTCTTCACTATTCGTTCTTTCAGCCCGGCGGACTCGAGACGATCGAAAACCAATTTAGGCCGTTTTAAAAACGCAGATGCTACAGCGAGCAGTGAAGCGCCAAATAAAGACCTGAGCTAACTTCAGAAAATCGACCAGCTTCGTTGGTTGTGCTTTCTTGTTTTTTGTTCTCTTATGTATTTCTTCTGGGTAGTGGTTACAGGCGCAGCATCTGCTTTTTAATTCTTGTTTCTTTAGTTTTTTTTATTATTCGGTTGGTCAGCGCATGTCAATCAACACACTACCTTCACGTATTTTAGAGGAAAGCGTCGTGATGCGCGATAATCTCGTGTCTTTTATCACCTATGGTATACTGGGCTGCACGCGTCTGTCATGGCGCATGGGCTATGACATGGTTGTATCGATTGTATTGGTCGTTGGTGAAGCGATTCTGTCTGCTGAGTTCGATAACGAAGGAGAGTGTAGCCTGTTAAAGAGGTAAGGGGTTCCCAGCGCCTTAGAACTTTCTTAGAAGAACAAGTGGCTCCTAGCCGCACGAAGCACAGCAGTAACCGGTATGCGATGCCTTTAGCTGTCCGGGACCGCAGTCGCGCTACGTTGAAGGAAGCAGCCTGTATTTATCCCTGTCTGAAGAGACTGGGTAGCCCGTGGAACTGCTTTCGTGATCGGGATAGGGGCTTGAAATTGTTCCCCTTGAACGAGGAATTCCCAGTAAGCACGAGTCATTAGCTCGCGTTGATTACGTCCCTGCCCTTTGTACAAACCGCCCATCACCGCTACCGATTTTGTTACTCGGCTGTCTGAGTTTGCACTGCGTTCTCGTCAACATTAACTGGAAAGCATAATTTACAAGAATGACTCTCGAGCGTAGATATCGTGCACTCACTGCTCAGGTTACCATCAAAGGTGGTGTTTTCTTTCTTGACTTCGTTAGCTGAAGGTTTCGCTGTTCCGGCAAATAACAGAATGATAACATAGTTGTGAAGCGATCTCCATTCGGTTCTTTTTTTTTTCTTAGTACATGATATTTAGAAGACGTTGACGCTTTTAAGCAGCGCCGGCTCCTTCTTTTCACATAGAACGAATATGTACTAAATATGAAATAACAAGCTGACCCTGAGCAAAAGAAAGGTAATAAGAATAGAAGTGAACTTCACTGTACATCGACATAATCACAGAAAAAAAAAACATAACCGATGGTAGGGTAGATAACAATGGTTCTTAAAAATAAAACCTCATCACTACTGTTTCAAAGTCAGCAGTAACGAAAGCAGCCCAGCACTGCTTATGAACTTGCGGCCAATAAATAAAGAAAATATGCAGAGGGATATTTCACGGTCAGTTTACTGTTTACCGTCGTGAATTCGCCCAGGACATAAAATACCGGAAAGTATCGAACACTCTAAATTGAGAGAAGCACACTTTGAGAACAAGAGAAGATCGCAATTCTAGGTATTGCATTGCTTTCAGATGAAAAAAAAGTTCCAAAGAAATTGTTGCAGGCGATTGACGCAATGCATTGCATAAATGGGGGCTTGATACTGGAGAACGTGGTTGAAAGACAGAAAAAACGAATGAAACAGGAATCTTTGAAATGATGTGAGTTTGAGCACTCGAGGCAGTTTATTTTTCACGTTATCATCCTACAGGTGTATATCAACGTGTGTTATTCCGGGAACGTGACGTGACTGCATGTTTATGCTACGAAAGGCAGAAAACAAATGGAATGACTGCGCAAGACGTTCAATCTCATCGGCAGCAAATTTCAAGAAATAAAAAAAAAAGCCTGAATCCACGAAAGGAATGCCATCCATTCGAAGTATTAAGCGGTACCTGACTGCCAGCTCCTTCAAATGACCGCATACTTGTTAGTTTATTTTGGACGGAATGCCGGTGTGTGTTTAACCATTAGCTACGGTCGCACTGATAGTAGAAATCAATGATACAATAGTTTGTATGGTAGTTGTCTCGGTAATTTTAATAAGCCCGAATCTTAGTTGTCCACGGACGCAGAAAATACTTCAGCATTATGACGATTGCTTTGCTGGAACACCAGCCCGAGTGCAACAGGAGCCCCCTTCCGCTTAATTTTGGCGACATAAACATTTCAGAAACAATGTTACCATGGCACGTGGTCGCGGTAAACGTGTCGTGTGTGACAAATATGGTACACACAGCTTCTCATTGCGAACGCAAGGTACGCACTGATTTAGTGAAGTTATATTGTCGGAAATAAGTGTCTTGCATGAAACCAAGCCACGAACGCATCAGTTCTTAAAGAACCAAGGCGGAAAGCAGCCCGGATTGTGTAGAATGTTTTAAACTGGTCAAGGTGGTGAACATGCTTCAAAACAGGCAAAGTAATCATTTGTGTTTTATTATTTAACGTGGGTGAACAACTAATATGGTAAAAATAAAAGGAGAAGACAGTGGCATACATAGCAGCAAGACGCTTTGTGTTACTAGTTGACACTTCGGTGTGACTTCAAAACGAAGCTTTTGCTGCTGCATAAACAGTAGTAATTGTAAACAGTTTAACAATCCAGCTAAAGAGGCGCTCACAGAAAAAAGAAATCATCCGTAGATGTATGCCAATCTCGACGTGAGTGGGCTTTATCTGATAGTAGCAATGTAACGCCGCCACTTCCTATTGATTATTTTACTTCCCAATAATTTTAAAAACGGCTCTTGAACGCCTATCAATACATTTGATTGAAAAAAGAATACCAAGGAGTATCAGTTATTCTGTCAAAGGCACCATCTCGCTGTAGCCTTAAAATAAGAGAACCATTCCGCGTTCGCTTCTCACCAAATATTCCCTAACCTGTATGACTCCTGGTAGATTATACAGGTAAGTGCTGAGATGTGTGTTTCGCATAGCAATGACTGAGAACCCTCCGGCCAACTTAAAATTTTCTGAAAAACAAAACGAGAATCACCATATTGGTGCAGTGTTTAAAATAATGCATACATTTTCAGTTCTGTGATCTTCCATGACTGTGAATTGAGGGCATGTAATCATGCTAGTGTTGTTTTCTGGCATGTTTCCTACTCCACTATGCTAATCTATCTAGCTACCTTTCACAAAATATTTCACAATTTCAGAACTGCTTTGTAAATCTGCCATCTTAATTTGTTTACTCTTTTACAAAGCATACAGTATCATTTGTAGCGCTGAAAAACAGATGTACAGTGAGGCAATTCTAATAAAAAAGAATAAAACAGAGCAAGAAAGGCAAGATACGAGCTGGCTTCATTCCTCCAGAAAAAAAGATCATCCCTGCTACCGTAGTTAGAAAGCCCATTTGTCTTTTCTGCTTTCTTTATTTAGGTTTAGTTCACTGCTTCCTGTAAGCGCTGCCTCTCGTAAGTAGGGGTGTAAGTTTCGCACCGATCGATACGGAAGCGATTTCTCGACGCGCAAGAGTCATGAGGCAGGAAACATTGCAGGAAACGTTGCAGGAGGCCAACTCCCTTTAGAGTGATGCTCGCGTGAAAGCTGCAGACACGCATAAAGACACATACGCAGACACACAAAAAGTAATAAAGAGCGTGAAAGAACAATCAGATGGAAGTGCGCATACTCAAGAAAAGCCGTCGATTTTATCAGCTACACGCCGTGTTGACTTCTCTTTGAGGCCCACTCACTCGAAGGATTTTCCTTCTTCTTCGCCCCGGGTCGGCCTCCACGAAGACCAAGAAGATATCCAATTTACCCCATCCACACAGCATATTTTTTTTTCCTTCTCCGTCTTTCGTATTCAGCCGCTTTTCAGCGCGCTCTTACGCTACGATATTCTGCGCCTCGGAGGCGAGTGTTACTCCCAGAAGGACGCCGATCGTCGGAGCTTAGCTGCCAAACGTACCCTTAAGCGCCAAACACGAGCAGCATTGGTCCTTCCTTCGTTCTATCGCTATAGGAGTCGTCATAGACTAGGCAAGCGCTTGCAGTTTTTAGTATACCGAACACCTCTCATACTGAAAAGATTTTGCGCCAAAAAACAACACACACAAGAAAGACGACGACACCACGGGAGCTTTCTTGTGTGTGTTGTTTATTGGCGCAAAATCTTTTCAGTGTGCAAGATCACCAACTAGCCCAGCACTTAACTCTTCCGAACACCTCTCACTTCCTCAGACGCTTCTAGAGCTGTATGTTGACGGCTTTACACCTTGGCCGTCGTGTTCATTATACGATCGTTGGTGGCGATTGTGCAAAGCCTGTCCCGTAATAAATTATTCTTTCTCTAGCTTTGGCAGAAAAAAAGGAAAGCAAAGCATGGGAAGATTGGCTGGCTAGCACCGGGTACAATGCGACCTTCAGAGGTCGCAGTGGGAGAGATCGCATCTAATACGTGCTTCACGAGGCTATGTTTAGCCTGTTTCGGTTTGTGTTGTTGCAGACGCCTGGCCTCGTATACACAGTAACGTAATTGACGCATTTTAAAGACGTCATTCGAGTGCTCACGCTAAAGGTGTCCGTAAGAACAGATCCCAGCTAATCGTGATTCTGCAGATGTTTCGAGCGAAGGTAGGCAGCCAATAGCAAGCAGCAGTGACGGCGGAAGGTTTTGTGAATTCGGCCCCTGATCTTCAGGTTTAAACTAATAGACTGGTCCCTCATTCACAAAGCCTTTAGCTCGTAAGTGCTCTTGGCCGTTTGGAGGTCGCCATCACTAATAATATTATTACGACATGATTGAGCGATGCTCAAGAGACGCGCCGCTGCGAGAACGACGAAGAAGTTGGTCGGCGCCCTTGGCACGAGCGAGTGTCAGCCTGGCTGCCTGGCTCCAGTGTAAATAACGTGTAAATAGCATCTCTCGTCTGTGTCTTTCCACACGTAACATTTCTGGTGGAGGTCAGCAACAGGATAGACTGATTTTTTTTTCAGACGAACATTTATAGCATCTGAATATTTTTTTTCATCTATACGGGCCCTGGTTCACTTCTGAAGATACTTGTTTCCAGATGACCGCGTGTACACTGCAGGCTTCTCTCGGGAATTGCAGCAGTTGCGACCTTTGTATACACTGCTATTGTACTTCTTCCTTTCTTTCTCCTTCCTCTTTTTCTTTTTCTTCTTTTTCGGTGGTGTTTTCAATGAACAGTGCCACTTGCCGGAAGCAAAGTTTTGATGCTCGGTGTCTGATTGCCCGTCCAAAGCTGCTTCCTTTCTACAGTGCGGGGAGCAGCCGGTGACAAAATAATCGCCGACAAATCTGTATCTTAATAAACAAATAGGCAAATAAATCAATAAATAAGTAGGCGGAACAACAAGGAAACTAAGCAGACGAACGAACGATCGAAGCAACAATCCGAAACGTGAGATGACAACGTCGTAGCGCAGTGGAGGGATCACTTCTTTAAATTATCCCTAGTAGTTATAGATGAGCAACTGTGTGATATCACAGAACAGAGAAAAAAACGGAAAAAAGAACGTGCCGGTTTTGTTTGAAAGCGATAGCAAGGCTCAACGATGCAGTCGATCTCCTCGGACGGTGTCCCAACCACAAGTGGGGCCGGAAAACTAGCTCAGAGAAGCACGCGATGCAACATCTACTGCGCAGACGGAACAGCGACCTTGCCGCTGCCAGACGTATCTCAAGGCTGGCACGACAAGGGGTTCCGCCAGGGGTGTTACAGGCGTCGTGCCTTGATGGTGCATCGGAAAGGACAGGCGGAAGACTGCGGTGCTAGTCATCGCCCAATAAGTATATTAGATTGTTTGAAGCTAAATGCTTGTTTTAACTTTCTTTGCCTACAATTGCACAGTTTTGCTTTAGTCGGTCGGCCATCGGTCGGTTACTAGCCGGGTTCACGCCGAGCAGATTCGGATTCACTTAAAGAAATGAAGCACGTGCCATGGCGGAATCTGAAGCCGGGCCCCCAGCGCAGCAGTCCAATGCTCTAACAATTAGGCCAAGACTGCACATTTTTTTTTCTGTGATACATGGACAGTTAAAGGGAATGTATATTACAGAGCGAACATCGCTGCACGCTCAAAACTCGGTTAAACGCAGACATGCGTCTAGCAAGTGCATCCAGTAAGGCGGTGGTTCCTGCTCAGCATACGCTCTTCTCACGTGAGCTGCACTTTAAAGATAGAACGACCTTGTAGATCGCGGGCTTCTGCATGGCCACCACACAGTCTAGGTTTCCAGAAACCGTGTACATTCAGTGCTATGAACATGTCATAGGGAGGAGTGCCACCATTTTTAAGCGGTAGAAACCTAATCGATAATGAAGTGATGTCAGTATCCTTTCTAAACGTCCGTTGGAGAATGTCACAAAAAGCATATCTCTACAGTCTATGAAACATCGATGTATGTTTCCCGCACGTGCACGGAATCGACAGTTCGGTGCCCACGGCATGAAGCAGCCCCTCGAGTTTAACCAGGTTTTAACAGTAAGTGTTTCCGAATGCAATTGAAATAAAAATGTTTTAACTGCAGGAGGTACACACGTTTTACGGAACCTTTTAAGTACATCCTGATAAGGCCGACTTAAAAAAAAAAGAGGCATCCGAGGATACCTAAGCACTTCTTGTGAGTTGTAAATGCGAAAGCATTAATGTCATACTGAACGGCGCTCAGTGGTCTTTCGAGTTTTGCTCTGCGAGTTTTGTACGATGGTGGCACGTGCTGCCCAAGCCAGCAAGCAGCAGCAGCCTGCGGTGACAACGCCGCCATGCCACCATTCCGCTCTGTCGATGCGCAGCTCGTGAGGTGTCGTCGCAACCAGCGGGAACTCCATGGAGGCGTGCTAGTGACATGGCGTCGTAGCCAATGGTAATGCGAGTTTAGGTGCCGTCTCGCTGTTACAGAGTGAATAGCCGGCTTATTCGCTCAATGAGCCATTGGACGCTTTCACAACAATACGGGGCGTCGTTGGCATCTGACGACACTGTTGCATTAGGAAGTTAATGAACTAATCGGAGCTCTGTAACATTTCACGCAAGAACGGGTGGTCACTGTCTCCAAATAACGTACGAGCAATTGTGGCCTCGGCCTTCGTCAGGCAAAGTCCACAACTGCACGTAGACTCTTCTCGTGCCAACATAAACTACTTCCTTGCTGTGATCACCACATGTTGATGATTATGAATCCCATATTATGGCACATGCCCACAGTGGGCGATCGTTTCGAAGACGCGTCCGCGTGTTGTTGTTGTTGTTGTTGTTGTTGATGATGATGATGATGATGATTTTTCATACGTGACACATACCCACAAAGGCGGCTTGCCAAGAAGCGGGTGGTACATATCGCGCGAACAACAACTAGCTCGTCGAGGTGATTGCACGTGTTGATGATGATTGTGATTTGCATAGTATAGCCTGTCCCCCATAATGGGGGACTGGCCAGTAAGTGGCCAGGGTGCATTTATAGCATATAAGAAGGAATGAAGAAACACAAGCCTATATAAGATTTTTCACATGACGTAGCGCGCGTACGCGAGATCACATGTGTGCGCTAGTATCCTTTACGCCAAAGACGCAGGTATATAATGGCAAAGTTATAGCATTTCATTAGCCGATTCAGATAACGCCAACATGTGCTTGGATCTGCATGATCCTAAATATTAGATAATGCAAGAGCGTTTTTTTTGTTTTTTGCATGGTTGAGCGCCGGCGCTCGGGTATCTTACCTTAAGGGAAGGGTGGTGCAAGGGCAGAAAGTGGCTACCAAAAAATAAAAAAAATAAAGCCCGTAAGTGTCACACATCTTGATGGACACATAACCCGCTCTGCTGAGGGAAGGGTATGGAGAACGAAGAGAAGTAGCAGGAGGAAAAGAGCGAAGGTCAGTACGGCGTATGGCCAACTCGATGTCCGGGGACATCACGGAGAGGAAGAGTTGATGTTTGTTCAGCGCAGTGTCTTAGGGAGGGTCTCCGGGTCCTGTGAGCCTATACTTGGGCGATGAGGTCGATGTCCTACGCGAAATCAAGTATAGCCTGGACAGCCCTGCGGTGTAGTGCCCCTGGCCCAGGAGGAACCGGAGGTCCCATAGGCTCGCCGTCCGGAAATTGGGGCATGGGAAGCAGACACCGGGCGGCTCCTTTTGGGTTCTGAGAGCTGGGTACTTCAGAAGAATGTGACTCAGGGTCTCAATTGCATGGCAGTGAAGGCATTTGGAGGATGTCATCCTACTCTGCCGGAAGAGTCTTTCGGCTGGATGTAGACATCCAATCCTCAGCTTGTATAGGAACAAGTAGTCCTAGCGTGAAAAGGCCCTGTCGAGCACTCGTCGTAATGAAATGCTGCTGGCGATCCTGGACTCCAGATGCTCCAGGGGTCACTGTCGCACTTGACGCACGTATAAACCAGGTAAACAGGAGCACTGCAAAGTGCGATGGTCACACCAGCCAGTATGTGAGGTGCTCAGTGGGCGTGGTCCTCGATGTGCCCTTGTCACGTGGTCGATGGTACGTGAGAGAGGCCGGGAGATGCCTCAGCAGAAGGCTGAGCATGCAACGCGTACAACAAACGAATTAAGAGCGGGAGGATGATGGCCACCCATCGCAAAACCTGTGGGTGCACACTGGAATTTAACAACTTCGCAGTGCTAGTTACTTTGACGATGCATATGTGGATTTGGTGTTCTATTGTATCAAGTACATAGACAATGAAACGCATTCAGGTTTATTTCAATGAGAGGAGGCAGGTGGCTCCATTTATAAATGGTACCAAGTAATACCCACTGCGCAATGCCGTGTATAAACCAAGCTTTATTGCGAGTGATCGTGCTTAGCCGAAAAACGCTGTCTATCTGAACTACGCAGCGTGTATTTGGGATGAAAATTATCGCATTTTCACTTGAATTTTATTTCTATTCATGTGCAGTCACCGACGTGAAGTATTTGAAAACTATTAGAAAATATTAGTATTTTCGTATAGGGACACTTCAATTTGATAACCAAACCGAATCGGGAGTATTGCATTCAAAGGCTGAATCGAATGCCACAATATTAGATTTATTATTTGAAAGTTTCGAATATTCGCATGCCCCTATTGGCATTTGCGCACGTAGGACATTACCTCCAAGAAACGACGCATGCACTCAGCCACGCAGACAGCCATGCGCAGCCATGCGCAGCCATGGTGGGGCTGGAGAAGGAGACGTGCTCACTCCTCTCCAAGAGCGCGCTTGATCACGTGACCTCCAACATTGGACACGGGGGAAGACGGCGCACATCAAATCAGCATCCTTCTAGGCTCATCATCGCACGATTTTCCCAGCACTCACAGCATTAGAGCACAGGGGGTGCGACATTATCGCACTTGAACTTTATACCCAACGTGACCGCGATGCCGAAACTTTACCTGGAGGGTTTATAGCACATGGCTATCACAATAAAAAGTATTTTTTTTTGCAATAGATAATATACGGACGCATGAGATGCATTCCCACTGCCGCAGCCGCCTTCGTGCTATGGACCCGTTATGGACGGCGCGTGCCCTGCTGGCGCGCGGAGGATTAAAGGGCCTCCAGGGACGCGGAGTGAGCTCGACTGCGAGAAAACGACCCAGCGAAGTAGGTGCACCGTCAACTCTCCGCTTAACCAGCTCAGTTTCGAAGCCAGGGCATCGTTCTCGCTTCTGCTGCTGACATGAGCATTGAGTGCATGCGTACGATACCGACATCAGCGTTCATGTTGAGCTGCTGTGTGCATGCCCTGTCCGAGCGCAGCGGGCAGTGAACGTGAAGCTCACTCGTCAAAAGGTATAGTTCGGCTAATTGCATCGTTATACCGGCAAACGGTGCCGGAGAACACGAGAGACACTAACAGGAGATGGGGTAGATCATAGGGCGCCCTGAGACCACCCCCGTCTCGTGTCCCTCGTGTTCTGTGGCACCGTTTGCCGCTGCAGCGAAGCTAGTATTATTTAATATTTCACTTGGCGCCCACTAACGCCGACGCTATCGTGTTGGCCTCAGCTTGAGCACCGTCAAGGTGCAATGACTACGGCGTCACTACCGACGCTCCGCATCACGCCAGCGTTGTGAAGTGCCTGGTTGCTGCCAGGGCACTGTTCCTTCTATATAACAGCCGTTGCTTTGTTTGCTGCGTCGCGCCAAGATGTCGCACCCGTGTATGGTTGGAACACCGTTCAATGAGTTAAAATGTAACAAGAAATTGTTTTTATTGCCTCACATTTGGCTGAAACTTACAAATTTCACATTACAGAAAAAGCGATGGAAGGGGGGAAGACTTTAGTGAACACAACTCTCTATCCGGGGCTCGGCGGAAATCACCAGGGGACGCCCAAAACTTGTAGGACGTGCCACGCACGAGGGCCTATAAAAGTAGTTGTGGTGCTTCGCGTGGTAGAGTGAGCCGGTCATCGACGGACTAGGGACGTGCGTACGGGTCTACCATTGAGGGACTTTTTGGCAGTGCTTCTTGTCCGTTTTGGCCAGAGCCATAGATAGTGCGTGAATGAGGTGTATTGCGGGCAATGAGAACAAAGGCAGGGCTAACTTTACAAATGATTAGGATCAAGCAGGCCCTTCCCCAGAAGGAGGAGGGAAGAGAAAAGGAGAAGGCAGGGAGGTTAACCAGAATAACGTCCGGTTGGCTTCCCTACACCTGGGGAATGGGAAAGGAGAAAACAAAGATCACAGGGAGAGAGAGAGGAGTGAAGGAAAGAAGGAAATTGCGGCGAGTTTGCTGACGTGTGTGGTCTTACAGAAATTGTGGAGTCGCTGTTGTTATTACGAGGAGCGATGTGGAGCTGTAAATGTACTCACTTCTTGCTTACTATCTATTTAAGAACTTCCTCTACTGTTCAAGATAGTCACAAGGTTTCTGTAAAAAAAATATTTCTCGGGTACACAAGGCAAATAAAGCCTTAAACGTACTTGCTTCCGAGTGAACGTTTTAGTGCTATTACAATAATTAAAAGTAATAGGATAGACTTTTATTTTATATAGATCAAAGAAAGGCTGGCCGTTCCACACGCAGGGCGAAGCGTTGGTGCAGTTCAGCAAGATGTAGCCACGGCCTTTCCATCGAGTGGCCGTGGATGAGTACAGTTGTTTGTGGAACAGCAAGCTCGCAAGCAAAACAAAAGTGGCGGCATTCATTGTGGCAGGATGCGCTGCTGTCGCCGTAGATCAGTTCTGTCACGTTGAATTCAGTGGATTTTGTTTTTTTTTCTTTTACTTTAATTGAAGTGTCGTGCCAAGTTATAATTTTCTCTAGATTTGTCTAATCAAGAAGAAGATGCCGGTAACTAAGTATATGGGACTTTCTTCCACTAATAACGGTTAACGTTCGGCCGTGGCTGAGTGCAGAGTAACCTGCGCAAAATATGCCGTGTCCCAGCTAACGTTAGCCAAGCTGTTATGACAAAAAAATTAAGAAAAAGCAAACAAAGAAACATGTGGCAAGATACAGTTACAAAGCCTACGGTGTTCGTTCGTCACATGTCTGCAGACCTAACACTTTAGGTCTTACAACCGTATCTGATAACGGGTTCTTTTTCTTTCATTTTTTTATAACAGCATGGCTAACTTTAGCTGGGACACCGTATATAAGAGGCGTTATACTTAAGAGCTTCCTTCTGTAAAAGTATTTACGTCCTCTACCGGTCTTGGTGGCTGAGAAATGCATAGCTAATGCATAGCCATGTTAGCCACAATGGTCGTTGTTTAAAGTCGATGATCGGAAGAATAGCGACTCGTCCCTCTTTATTTTTTTTTTTTGTGAACTGATACTGAGAGGACTGCCCGGCAGTTATTCTACAGCGTTCACAGAGTAATGCTGTTTACGCCGCCACGCAAACCTTCCGTGCTTCCTCTGCACGGGAGCCCGCGTAAATCAGCTCACTTTGTGCGCAGGGCGCGAGTCAGTTGTGCGAGCGCGCTCCTCCGTGAATGACGCTTTCCCTCAAGCTCTCCGAGTTCCGCAGTGAATGCCGCTTTCCCTCAAGCTCCCCGCGCCTTCACAGCCCGCCGCCGACGCGCCATTAGCCCAGCGCCGCGAGCCGGAAGCGGAACAAACGAGAGATAGAGAGCGATAGAAAAAAAGAAAGAAATGAAAAAGAGGGGAACAGGATGTGTTCACCGCCCACGCAAATGGGTATAGCCAAGTCACACTGCTGAAGCTGCGCTGCAGATGAGAAAGCCAAGGGCGAGTCCCGGAGTTTTCGGGCCTAAGCGCAAAGTTCATGCGACAATGCCGGCAATGGAACTTTAGCTCTGCAGTGCAATTTAAAAGGTCAAAAAGTGAAGAGAGAGGTGAAAAGCGCGAAGAGACGCTCCGCGACGAGCCCTAAAATTATCAATGTCCGTGAATAAACAGTTCTCGATCAAAAATAAACGCAGGGAAAGAAACCCTTAAAATACAGACGAAAAACTGGTACACGTTTGAAGGCCAGAGCAATAATACGGTTGTACAGTAATTGCCTGCTAATGTCGTGTCTTTCTATCGCGCTTCGAGCTACCCGGATAGTGATGCTGGAAGGCTTTCCTTTAAAGTAGGACGCACTTGTAGGCATTTTAGGAAACTGAACCGCGCTCTGAAACGGAGCACAGTTTTCCGACTTTCAAAACATACATTTATGAGCAGTAGAAACGTGCCGCCCATTTGGCACACTAATCAGCGTTCGAAAGGACGAGCGTTGGTTTACGCTTCACGACAGCTGCTGACGATATTCTTTGCCACGGTTCTCGACCGTTTAGGAGCGATATACTTGATATCGAGCCGGATATTAATCGCTAGCTTCGTTGGAGTGGGGCGTTTCTGACTTATCGAGCAAATTGAATGGCTTTCTTTCTGCCCCATTAGCGGAGGGAGCACCCAGGGCGCGCTAAAAACCGCCGCTGCAGTCGCCTTCGAGGAAACCGGCGTCGACCACCCGTGAGTTAGAGGCGAGTGCGTAGATTTCAACGTGATATTGCTGGCTGCTAGAGGAAAATACGGCGCTTTCAGTATACGGCCGTCTGTCCCAGGGCGTTCCCGATTCGACAGGCTCGGCTGGCTTGACTTCGGAGATTCCACTGTTTCAGCGCTGCCACTCGGCTCACATCTCCAGATTCCGAGAATTCGCAGGAGTGAGTCAAGACTAGCGAGATCCTTGACAGACGGGAACCTTGTGTACGTGCTTTTGCTTATAAATTCATTGTAAGATTCCCGGCACTCATGTTTTTATTTTAACAACGTTCTATAAAGTGTTTGCGCGTCCGCTTGTTGGCATAAAGTTCTGGTCTTACATAGCAGTGTTCTATGGAAGGCATGAGTTGACGTGATGACGTGACACTATTGGCATTGCTAAGCCACAGGATGCAGTAGAATTCAGATACTTCTTGAATTCGCTGCCCTTGCAATCATGCGTATAATTGACAATTTCACAGTTACTCCTCAAAACCGAGTACGGGATAATCAATCAATCAATCAATCAATCAATCAATCAATCAATCAATCAATCAATCAATCAATCAATCAATCAATCAATCAATCAATCAATCAATCAATCAATCAATCAATCGTATTTTCCAGTGTACATACTGGCTGGTCATTTTCGGCTGAGGACTACATATGTAGTTGGACATGTCCCAATAGACCCTAAAGGAAATGCAGGTAAATAATATGTGTACAGTCACAACAGTGCAGACAACCATAACTAGGAGAAAACAAACGCGGGAACTGTTTAAAAATGAACAAGGGTTTAAACAAATTACGGGATAGCTTAGCTTTGTTCACCACCCGACAGAACATAACTTCGTAAATAGAAGTTGTTATTGTGACAGCGAATCATTACACTGAAGAGTTGAAGTGTAGGTTCCGTATATAGCTTGAGAAAAGCCAGAAAATTATGGTATATAAACTAACCCAGAATACTTATGCGTGCTGGGGACGGTGCTAGTTGAACCAGCAGGACGGAAAAGCCTTCAACGTAGTTATTTTACAGCGAAGGTTTATCTGGCTAGGTGAATCGTCTGTCCGTCCACCCTCTGTCGGTTTCCTGTGCGCCTCCAGCGCATGCGCATGCGCGAAAAAAGAAGAGAAAGAGAGGCGCGCGATTAGCCAACACTACCTTGATAGCACAAGGCCTGTTAACTCCGATCCATTGCATCGCGCTACCTTGCTCAAAATTTACATTGATAAGGCTGGCGTGATGAAAGCCGTCGCGTCAAAATCCCCTTTGCCTATTCGGGAGCATGCCCATTAGATTCTATGGCAGTCGGGCCAAGTGACATCATGTCATGGATCGGAGTCAAAAGGCCTTGTGCGATATAAGTAGTGTTGGATTAGCTGCCCCCGTAGCGACGTCGTTGCTCTCCGTCGCAGCCGAGTGCGCGCGTAGTGGTTTCTCTCCAGCTTTGAAATGGGTAGGCCACGCGTCACGCGTACTCCTGAAGAGCAAGCAGCTTTCTATCAGCAGTGCCGCGAGACGAACAGGGAACGATGTCGTCTACGCCGTGCCGATGTTCCACCCCGGGCACAAGATCCGGGTCGTGCAGCCGAGGGCAACTGTTAACTGCGTACCAAGGATACGGCAGCCTGCCAAGCCGTCGTTTAATGAACCGTCAGGATTAACCCAGTGATAAGCACCGGGGCCACATGTTTCAGCTTCGCTGGTTAGCCATCTGCACGGAGTGCTTGGGCGGTGATTTTTTTATTTTGAAAGTGAGCAAAAGAGATGTATACATGTTTGAGTTTGTACGAAAGCACTCGCTTTAGAGAACAGAAAACACTTCTGTTTGGCACATAAATGCGCACATTTGGAGACACTCGTAACTGTCTTTATTTCTGCATTTTTACTTTAGAACGCGTATACGGCACAGATATTGTACACACGACGTATTTTAAAGGATTGGGAATGCAGCTACTGTGAAGCGGGCGCGCATCACAGCATAACCATTTCAAATGTCACATCTGCATATGGTGTGCTAGACTCAATAATGAAATAATATTCTATTGAATAAATAAATCTCGTCCTTTCAATTAAAAAAAAGTATAAAAGAACGACGTTCGCGCTATCTGCGAATAACTCTAACAAATCAAGGGAGAGAAAAGGAAGGCAGCGATGTTAACCACTCAGGAGCCCGGTTAAAAATTTCAAAGCGCCATCAGCGCCTATTTATTGAATAAACGATCTATCGAAAACGAAAAGGGTTGCTGCTACGATCGCAGTGAGACGAAATTCATTTCACTGCTTCGCCCGGCGCTCTTTCATGCGTCCTTTGCAGCATTCGGGTGTCGCCCCCTTCTGTGCTTTCCCTCGAGGCGTCAGGTGCACTTTGGTAACCTCTTTCATCACCGCATTCTTTCTCCAGCATTCTGCTGTTAGGACACTGCGCAGAAAAAAAAAATATCTCGCGTCCTCGCAGAAAAAAAGAGAGAAATAGACGAAGAGAGCTTCTACATCTCGGATGCCTTTTCTGGTTTCGCTACGCATTTCCTACCTGCTTCTTGGCTCGCTTCATCGCGGCCGCTCTCCCCGATGCATCCTTCTCAATGGCGCCCTCCCTCCAGGCCGTCCCGGTGGCAGCCCTTCGCGACGGCGAGCCCGTCTTGTTTGTTTAGCGCTGTGTCCGGTCTTTTGTTCGGGGAGCAGCTTCCTCCCGCCTTTGCTGAGCCGTGCGCAGCCATCGAGCCTCGCGCCGGCCCGTCGCCGACCCCCCCTTTTTCGGTGCGCAATTTATTCGTATCGGGGCAAAAGCTTCATTTGTTTGCCTCCGTCGGCGGAGACGACAATTTCTCACGATCTCCTAGCGTGGGACACCTCGCGCGGGCTGTGAGCGCCGGCCACGTTTTCTTAGGGAGGGGGGGGGGGAAGGCGGGGGAAGCAGGGGGCGAGGGGACGGGGGGGGGGAGGCTTCTTCGGTTTGCGTAGCATCACCCGTTTGCGTGACAGTCACCCTCGTTTTTCGTTATATGCGGCCGAATAACTGATCTTCCATTTCTTTGTTTTTGTCATTGTTGTCAGGAAATCAAGCAGCGGATAACTCAGCCTTTCCTGCCAATGACAAAAGTTTGGATAGTTGTGCCCTTTACTTTTCGTACCTTCCGCACAAAAGGCGCTTCAAAACGAATGGAGAAATAAAGAAAGCCCGCTCTGTCGCTTAGGTGTAGTATCATCCGTTTAACGTCAGGCGATCCTATAAAGTAAGGAGACACCACTGGGTAATTAGTTGTCGTTTACTATCTTCGTGCTCGGGTATTGTGAATACGAAAAAAGAAGAAGCAATTTTTTTTTTTTACCGTTTGACAGGGCCCAGAAACGAATAGTTATTCCGCTCACCAACCGATTGTAGAATCGAAAGAACGCAAGTGCATTGTTCGGCAATGGAATGCCATAGAACTTTATAGGAAAGTTGTTAAAGAGAAAGTGTGCCATCTTTCTTCCTCAACCAGTTGGTTCTACGAAACTTATAAAAAGGATTATTCTACGAATGCGCTTATGCAGACATGTGCAGTTTCCATAAGGAAAGCATATCACTTCTCACCTGGTTGACGACAAGAAAATAAAGTAATAGTAATTACATTTAGGAAGAAATAATAAATGCCATCAACATTATTGCCGTATCCGTTTCATGTGCCCTGTGTTTTTACATGTTGCGTCTTTTGCCAACTATGCAGTGCATCTTGAGTTCGAAGGTGAAATTGGTTATTATTAATATTATTAATATTATTATTATTATTATTATTATTTATTACACGGCCTTAAGGTTCTACACATTCTTCGCATTCTTTCGTGCAGTGACTTAGCCGCCAGATAGCCGCCAGATAGCCGCCAGAAACTTTTTATTGCGACATGTAACTGTTCGAATGTAGCAGAATGCTCCAAATAACGGTAAAAATCATCATCAGCCTATTTTTATGGGCACTGCAAAGCGAAAAGCATCTCCCACTGGTCTGCAGTTAACCCTATCTTGTGTTAGCGGATTCAAACTTGCGCCTGCATAGTGAATATATTGTTCCGCAAAACAGGTTGCGGCCACTGAGGAACTTCTTTTTTTGACGTAATAGTTCAGTGGAAACCCGCAAAGCGGAGAGAAGTAATTAATTAAGGCAAAATGAGACATCCACCCAATCTTAGCAACCGCTACGAAGAAAACCCATACGGGTTCATCGAAAGAAAAGCCTCGCAGTCACAGTTATCCCATTGCGTTCTCAAGGAATAGGACCTTCAACCTCGCGAGTACCACAATGCGTTTGTGCTAAAAAAAAATGGTCTCAAAAGCAAAGAAAGAAGACTTTGAAATCCATGACGTCGCGCAGAGATTTCTGTCTAAAGTTCGGAAACGGGACGCTAACCTTCATTTTTCATCCAGTAGTAATCAGCCTATTACCGTTACATGGATGAAAATAGAGTTTTGAAAGAATGCCTTACAGGCAATAATGAAATTATTGTTGATATAATTGTCGCTTAAGTTTCTTCCAAGATGAAGCCCGTAGCGCAGTGTCTCTCATATATTTAGCTATACTTTAACCTTCACTGGTAATCCTTGTTTTTTTACCCGACGCTCATTCTCTAAGCAGTTCGTAACAGGGCGATAGAACGCGAGGCATGCAGACAGCCGAGCACATGGCCCCTCTCCCAGTGTACGACATGTTTTCCAGTTTCCTTCTAGCTATTTCAACCTAGCCATGCTGCCTCGACCATATCCGTACTTCCGCTTCCGTACTCTCACAAAAAAGAAAAAAAAAACTAGCCATTTCACTGGCGCAAGGTTATCTCCCTCGAGCAGCACGCGTGGTTTTGTAAACATTCGCGGTGGTGTTTACACGTGTACAAGAAAAACACGTCACGGGCGCCTAGCACCAGCACCCGTGCCAACGTCCAAGCAGAGCACGATCGTTGGGATGTGGTGGCGACAGCAGGAGCTGGAGAAGCAGGGACCGCGGTCCTGTTAATGCAGAAATTCGGCGCAAAAATCTTACACGGCGAAGAGACTGCTTGGCTAGGTGCCCGCATGCCTCGAAGTGGTCAAGCTGGCGTTCTGTACAGGAACTCCGCACCTGGTGAAACCTCGAGTACTGCTGGAGCTTGCCATCGGCGCAGAATTCTTCTTTACCGCTCTTTTCTCACAACGCTCGTCGAGTCCGGCGCTGCGTGGAGGTGTTTTGCCAGCGTCCTAGCGGATTAATTTCGTCATTTTGATTGTGGGTGGGGTGGAGAATAACTTATGATCAGTAAATTATCAGACTTGTTTATTGAAAGCAGCTGGTTTTGCAAGTGCGATTAGGTCACTTTTTATTATCTATGAATATCAAAGTATTTCCCAAGAAAAAAAAAATGTGCATATGCTAAGCAATGTAGGAATCTGTGTTATGCGAACATTTGTTCAGGGTACAGCCGCTTGTCTCATTCTGTGCTACTGTGCTGTGCGGTGATAGTATGCGGCGAAAGTGGCCGACTGTGATTGTGTGTCTATGCTCCTTCTTTTCTTTATCTACACTTTGCTATCACTTTACCTTCCCCTTCCCCTCTCTCCCCAGCGTATGGTAGCAAAGCAGACCTTCCCATCTGGTTAACATTCCTGCCTTTCCCCTTTCCCCTCTCTCTCTGTGTTCTGCGAAGAATCTTGCAGGTATGTGTGGCTGTGCAGGCTTGTTCAGGATTCCGCAAAACTATTTCAGGTGAACCAACATCTTCCTGCAGATTGAGTAGTTGTCTGTCTGGTTCGCGAGCGTACGTGTGTGTAGCGATAACGGCAGGATGAGAACAATGTTTTAGACGATCGTATGACGGCAATGGCATGATTTCTAGGCCGGTCGTTCGACGCGAGCCTACGAGAGGGCGATTGTTGGGTTCTGCGTAGATAGCGGGCGAGCTTAAGCGAGCGAAACATGGATTCTGAGGTCATCTACGACTACGTGTTATACAATTGTACCTATATACGACAGTTTCATGCGGTGCATGTTAAAACGACGATGACATTTGTACTCCGTCAAAAAATGTTCAAACTCTATTAACTTAGGCGATCACGAAATCTGTACAACGTGGCAGAGTTTCTACGTAGCTTAAGCTATTGCAAGGAAAGTACTGGGAAAGGTGGCTGGGTCCCCGAGGTAGGGCAGTCTAACACGATGTCCCAGGGCGCGAGCGGTTGGAAGGAAAGAAGACGACAAAGTTGGACGGGGTACACGGGCCAAGTGTTTCAAAGAGCCGGCTGGCTTGGGAACGAGAGAAGCATGAGTGCGACCATGGCCTAACGCAATGAATAATGAAAAATTGCCATGACCGTTTATTGTGCACCTTAGTTCGCATGCTACTACCTAGATGAACTTAAGCGTGTCTGTCGAATGACCATTTCTCCAGGGATCAAAACTTTTTTCTGTAAGTTACATTTGGCAATGCTTCCTGCCAAAACCTGGTCGGAGAAAAGGTGCTGTTTCGTACCGCGGTCGACAAACTGTTGGCTGTGCTCACTTGCTGAAACAATTTATCACTGTTTTGAAGACTGCAGGGTTGCCGTGTCCTTCGGGGACGTTCTCCAAGAAACACCCAAAATTTTTAGATATCACAAGTTACGCAGGTTATATCGCAGGTTATGCAGGCTTGTAGCTGGTATTCGCTTCTTAAAACAGCGTGTTTTTTTTTTTTGCAAGCCCCTTCGATTTTACAGGAGAGGAGAACAGAAAAGAAAGTCGAAAGCAAAGTTTTAACCAGAAAAGTGTCTGGTTCGCAATCTTACGCTGAAGGCACTTATACGTTTCTCGAAGGAAGGCGACTGACCTGTGTGAACGCCTTTGACTGTGTGGTGTAACCCATGCACGTGCACGCACTTACCGCGCCTTCCCTTCCTTTCTCCCTCTCGCTCTCATGTTTACATTCCCCAATTCCTCTTCCGTAGATTGTAAAAAGAACAACAACAACTATTTACGTACAAGGCCCTTGCCTCTTTTTCGTCAGCCACTTTTTCCGCCAACCCACCGGGCAGGCAGGAACTGAATGAGTCGCTCCGGTTGCTACAACGAAGTACTAAAGGGGTTCGCGTTCTGGTAGAAGAAGACGACGACGAGAAGGATCGACGGAACCAAGCGAGAAACAACAGAGTGCTCACGTGGAAAATTGTCCCTACGACAAATTCAATACAGCTAAGTCCTCTTAGAAAAAAGAAAACAGCTGTCCCATTACTGCCATGATCTCATTGTTCTGGCGAACTCAGTGTCCTTTCATATATAAATATGCCGCTCGCGTGCGCACACACACACGCACTCCAGCGCAACGCAGCTTCTTTGTTTCTTGTACACAAGAACTCGTTTAGAACGCGTAGCCCTGCCTCGTTTCGTTGACGACGCCATAAAATAAAACAATGTAATACGAAAGCATTAAGAAATAAGTCGGCGTGCTGTACCCCAGCTTCCCAGGGCTTTCCTTTTTTTTTTGTCCAGGTTCTCTATTTCTTCCGTCTTTACGGAAATAGTGCAACGGGACTTAAGAGCGGCAAAAAAGGCATCTTTCTTCCTTTGTACTCAACGTTAATGCTGTTGTTTTCACTCTTGCTTTCAATATCAGTTGTTAGGGCCTGCAGGCATTGTGCGAGTAGAACACTTTTCCTTTGTAAGAATGTGAAAGCAAGAGAAAAGTGGAATGATTGCGCCAGAAAAAAGAGAGGAAAAGGGCTTGCCTTGAAGTTTTCGAGGGAGTCTAAGTCATTGGTACAGCTCGGGACATGGAGGCCCTGGCGGTTATAAATAGTCCCGTGCATTCAAAGAGTTTCCGCGAAGGGCTTTAATAAAGATGGAACGCTGTCTGGTACCTACCACCCGTTCTCCTTTCGTCTTTATTTCAAAGTGTAGTCGCCTCCTCCTCCTTCCTTTTCTTCGGCCTGATCTTTTGAGCCATTACGACGCGATTGCGGTTTATGGCTCTCGATGCACACGCACACACAGAAAGGAGCACTACGCTCGTTTTCTTTCTCCTCCGCGGCTCCCAGGCATTCTCTTCGCGTGGGTGCCGTTCCTTATTTTCTTTTGTCAATGTTTCCTTCCAGTTCTTTCGCGGATGCGAGTGGCCTGCGTCTACGTCACCTTTGTTGTTCTTCTCGGGACGCGTCTCCATTCCAGTGAGCGTCGTTGTACTTTATACGACAACCACGGACGGACACCGATGGACGCAGCGGCGACACACGTCGTCCTCTGGACAGGCCTACGTGCTCTGCGCCTCGATTGTGTTAGCGCGGGTCAGTAGTGCGACCGCTTGGCGCAGACAAGGCGCGAAATAAGTCGACGCAGGCTGAGCACGTTTCTCGGCCAGGTGTCCGAGCGTGGAGGGGGAGCCCGAATTTCAACTCGGCAAGACCTGCGCACTTCAGGCGCTGTAAGGAGTGCGAGGAGCACAATGGGCTGGACCCCACAAGCGCGTCTAACCCGCGCTGGCACTGTTGTCGCAGGAAGAATAGGCCGCGGAGATTACTTTGTCGCTGCTTTCGAGTGGACGGTCGAATTCTCCACGTCACCGCCTCTCGTATTTGCGCATTGATCAAAATGTGTCTGCAGTGGCACGTCTTCGCAAGACTTGATCCGCCTGCAGCTAGCGTTCCCTTCCTCCTCTTACCCGCCGTGGTTGCTCAGTGGCTATGGTCTTAGGCTGCTGAGCACGAGGTCGCGGGATCGAATCCCGGCCACGGCGGCCGCATTTCGATGGGGGTGAAATGCGAAAACACCCGTGTACTTAGATTTAGGTGCACGTTAAAGAACCCCAGGTAGTCGAAATTTCCGGAGTCCTTCACTACGGCGTGCCTCATAATCAGAAAGTGGTTTTGGCACGTAAAACCCCATAATCTAATCTAATCCTCTACAGGCGAGCGAAATATAGCTGAATGTCGGCGGCGCGGGTACACTGAAGGATTTCTTGGAATGTGGGGGATGGAAGGGACGCGTAGCATTGGGTACGAGCGGCTCGTCTAGAAGTGCATACAGTTAGTTCCAACTTCTATGTTGAAATCTGTGGCAGTGCCAAACTTAGATCTATTGGCGAAGTCTTCATATCTGGAACTTCAAAAGTTCAATATCAAATTTCGTTGATTTGGGACATGATATACTCTTTCAGTTGCTGCCGGGACATCGTGGCCTCGTTGGTAATCACGTCGCCGATGACGCTGCCCGACGTGCCCAGGCTGAAGCGCCGACACTCCTTGTACCTTTGTCGGGAGTAGATGCTGCAAGATCGCAGTCTCACTCGCACAATCACATTAGGTTACTGGCATACACCACAGCACTCAAACTTTCGTTTATTCAGCCTTGATCGACCCATCAGTGAAAGTGAAATTACCAGCAAATCTTTCTCGACGTAATGGAACACTGCAGTGCTGTGTCGGCTGTGGGTAGGAGTAGTAGTTCGGCGTACAGCCTCGTGCACCAAACTCTCCCACGTCAGAACAATTTCACAACGCTAAGTCGTACACGTCTGGGTGCATTGTTTACTTGGACAATTGGAAATGTACTTTATACGGAAGCGACTCTCTCTGATGCTGAATAAATTCCCCCAAAATCAGCCTAGTTGTTGAGAAAAAGAAAGATCAACTTGTTTTTCATACTTAGGAAACGAATGCGAAGAAAATGTTTAGCGTGTGAAAAACAAGAACTTTCATAATCAAAGATCAGGGGAGTACGGCAGCCACATATATCTCGTTTCGGGCTCGAGCTAACGAAGTTAAGGAATATGCCGGAGAGTGTACGGGGGAGTATAATTGAAGAGCCGGAAACGCCGACTTGAAATGCTAAAAGCAAGACGTCCATGCTTCTCGCGCGCCTTGCGATAACAAAAGGAAGGGCAGGCGGGGGAGTCATTATATGAGAAAATTGAATTACTCGACCTAATGTATAGGTTCCTTTTTTTTGAACAAAAACAAAGTTGAGCAGATGAGATTAGAACGTGAGTTTGGTCTAAGCCTCGTTCTTCGTTGCCCCGTTAAGTCTTTTTTTTTTATTCTGTAATTAACAATGCGCAAAATATCAAATTACATGGCACCGGAGCCTATTTCATTGAGGAAAGCGTCGAGGATAGTTGGGCTGTAGAAGCGCTACTTTCAAATTATTGAGTGAGCGTATTCGGTGTTTTTCACGAGCCTTTCCACCATGGAGGCTCCATGTTTGTGAAGGGTGGGAATGGGATCTAGGCTTACATTTTAGTCTCAAGGGCTCTGCAACGCTGAGTTTCAGACTCCGTGTCCTTTTTTTGTTTTTTGGTTCGAGTATCCGAGGACTGGCTCTACGAGACTGAGTACCACTCGAACGCCCCTAACTTTATGACTGCAATTTACGAAACTTTCCGTGACCACGTTCACCCAAGCGGTCAACGCTACATTTTAAAAATAAATAAATAAATAAATAAATAAATAAATAAATAAATAAATAAATAAATAAATAAATAAATAAATAAATAAATAAACTTATTCACTGTAAATTTGACGCTATAGTGTCAGCGCGCTTTGGTAATATAGCGCTTCAGCAAGTACGGGAATGGTGGAAGTACGTCAATTTGTTGCTACTTACTCGTTCCGGCTACGAAAATTCTTGTGGCGCGTAATACAATCACTAAATTTATTATGTTTTCATTGCAAAATCTATTGCAGAACATTGCACCTGTGCTATAATGCCATTGGCCTCACTCTGACCAAGCAAGCGTGTAAAAACCCTGCGTCGTTTTGGCACCAACATCTCGAGCCACAGCAGAAAAAGAAACCCTTTGGACGATGCACCTTCGTGACCACCCTGAGACGCTAGAAAACAGTGTCGTTTCCTTCATTCTCATCTACTGTGCAACCCTGCGTCATGGATTGATGGTGCGCCGATTATGTGCAAAAAAAATATAGATATATATTCGCGTCTGACAGTTGTTCGCCACGCCATGCATACATGTGAAAATGATTCAAATGATTCGGCGTCAGGATAGGGGAATACTTGTAAGCGAGATGCCCGGATAATATTTACGTATTATGCCGTAATTCAGTCTATCGATGAAGCCGCATTCTGTGCACCTGTAGTTAGCATCCGTGGTGCCGTGGTTGCTTAGTGGCTGTGGTGTTGGGCTGCTAAGCACGAGGTGGCGAGATCGAATCCCGGCCACGTTGGCCACGTTTTGATGGGGGCGACATGCGAAAGAACCCTTGTACTTAAATTAAGGTGCACGTTAAAGGACCCCAGATGGCCCAAGCACGCTGCACTGCACTGTTCTTATTTATGGAATATTCGAGTGACCGTTGCAAAGCACTCTGGCGGTGCTACGAAGTTCATATAAAAAGGCAACTAAGCATTACTGCTAGCATTAACGGGCTCTAATGATCATAAGGAAAAAAAAATTTTTTTCACAATACAGCTGTACGGCGGTTTTGCGCCACCTTCGTAACAAAGCTAGAGCGCTTTCAAACGGCCACCCGAACGTACCACCAGACAAAGAATCATCGTGCAGAGCAGCGTATATTGTATTGCAGGACGAATGCAGGCGTCATGGGTGTTGCACAACGCCGCACTGTAGACTTGAACTGGGCGTGAAATTGCAGCACGACCACGCGAGCGAATTAGAAGGAAGGCCGAGTGATGTCCGGTCTACCACTGCGTGACAACCCGGCAAACTTGGCGGCCGAAAGGAGGATAATGGGATGGCAGCAGTCTCGCCATTACGAGGCCCTGTAATTCACTTTTTGTCCGGCTTTAAACGTAACTTTAACAACTCAATTTTGCGGGACAATACGCAGAATTCGCAGATTTTAAAGCTAGAGAAACAAGTCGTGTTTTTTATACTAAATAAATGGCTTCTGCGCAAGAAAAATATAATAAACGAGAGCAGAAACAACGGATATTAAAGGAGGACCAGTACTGTTTTCAATACTTGAGTTAATAAAGAAAGGCACGTCCTGTAATTGCGTACACTGGGAATCATGTACCTTACTAGACAAAATTTAGTGCTTGAAGGCATGCTTTAAGAGGCTTACTTCCACGGCGGCCTCATTTCTATGAAGGTGGGATATAACAATATAAAAATGTGCATTTAGGTTCACGTTCAAGAACGCTAGGCGTTGTTTGTGCGAAGCTATCTATGCGTGCACTGACAAACCACCGGGTAGAAAGCTTTGCGGAAATGCCTTACGTCGCTTTACTGCCGAATGAAAAAGATGCGAGGACGCAGGCAAACATTTCTGTCGCACTGAAACTAACTGCGGCGCAGCTCACGTCTGCCTCCTAGCCCTTATATAGCGCAGAGTTTGGATACGCGAATACGAATGAGATGAGAAGTAATGAGAGAAATGACCCGTGTGTGAGTTGCGTCACAAAGACAGATTTTCCAGGACATTATCGTCAGAGTCTCATCAGGCGAGACGTAGTTGCTGATCACCTCGCTTCGTGCTGAAGACCTGCCCTCAGCTGCAGAACTCCATAAATGCTAGACAAAGAAAAAAGTGTTCTTCGCATGTATGCTAAGCTGAGCAACTGATACATGAAAAACAGAGCAAAGCTCTCTAAGTCAGTCCGCACACCATCCGGAAGTACAAGGGTACAAGGACGACAACTCACTGCATGTTCTCAGGGCTGATTGATTGGAGTCACCACCGATGCGGGCTGCGCGTTCTCGACGACTTCCTGGTGTACGGCCGCGTAGGCGATACCACGCACCCCAATTGGCTGGCTGCTAGTTACCCCCCCCCTCCCCCCCCCCCCGCAGTACAAACTTCTAGTTGGCTTTCAACGAGAAGCCGGTGAATTCAAATTTGCAAAATACGGACCACTGGCTTCCAAGAATGCCGAAAGAAGGTGGTGTCTATTCGTGTGAGTTGCATGCAAGATGGCCTCAGTGCTATGATCATTCATGATTATGTTTCAAAGCGAGAACTCGGGACTGCGACGCAGGTTCAGTAGCTGATTGACACCGAGCACGCCGGCCGTAAAATAACAGTTGTGAAACTTCCCTTAAAAGTCTAGCTGTAAAAGGTGGGTGAACAACAAAACAGTTTTCGGCAGAAGCCAGGAACGAAGTTCAGGAAATTGTGTTGAAAGAGTTGAACGCATCCGGTTGGTGTTAGATGCGCTTCGTCATATCAGAAACAGTTTACGCTACTAAGGTCAGTGTGATGACCGGTTAGTAAATGGAGATGGTGGTTGAAGCACGCCTTGCTGTTGCGCATCATTGACCCGTCGCTGCACATAGTCAACGATGTGCTTCCGTTAACGTTCTTGTGGAGAACCACACTCGTAAACGCGCTGGCGCTTCCTTGAACACGTGATGGTTACTTACGAAGCAAACTACTCTTTTCGTATCAATGTAGTTTGCTGTCACTATGTAACATGTTATGCACTGTTTCTTGTGTGTATGACCTGCTTTAGAGCGGGAGCTGTAGTAGGCTGTCATATGACTTGGTTGTGCGTTAAGTCGTCCTCGTATGTCGAAATGGGTTGCACAGGTTTTTTATATGTCTTGAGTGGACTGTTTCTTAGGAATTTTGACTGTTCCGGAAGGGCTCCATATGATCTGTAACAAAATTAGAGTGACTAGGCTTTCATGTAAGGCTTCAGTATGAACAACGAAACCAGATTATTGTTGGCAGATCTGAAATAAGCCTGGCGTAACGAAGTCTTGTATTACCTATAGAGCTCTCGTAAACGGCCAGTCGAAAATGTCATTAAGATAACACCGCAGCATTTTCTCAGTGAACTGGCATTGAACTAATTTGGGTTCAATTAGATGCGCGGTTACCTGTGGGAAAACTATTTAATAGGTGTCAACTCTCCAGCTTTCCGTACACATTTTGCGCCAGTAACAGGAATCCACCCTATAAATAATTTGCAGTTCATACTTTAGCAGGTTCTGTGCTACGCACCCAATGCGCTTGAATTACAACGTAGGCGGAGTGTTACCGCTAAGCCTAAGGACAAGAGCCGTGTTCGTATGAATTATAATTGCGCGTCGCAGCACGTGTTTTCTACGCGCGTGTTTGAGGGAATTGGATGGTCCAACGCATAAAGGACCGTGAGACATCGCGGTCCTCATTCTCGGGAGTGCATGTAGGCCACTAAACTTTTGTTAGCAAATTAAAGCATATTTAAAGGAGATAGAACATTTGCACTAGACACTGGCGGAATGATATTGACCGCACCGCAGTACTACACGTGTATATTTACTTACTTCGTAGGAGAAGTCACTTTGCTGATAACGGCATTTTGATTGTGCTCCAATAGAATGCGTTCGAAGATCACTCGCACTCTGAACATTTATTGCCGCGCAATCGCCTGCGTCGACTTTCTATGCAGCAGAGATACGCCAACAGGGACCTAACGTAGTGTGTGCTCAAAACACCATGTGGGAACCAGTGACGTGCGCTTCAAGCTTTAACTAAATATTAGTTTGCTGCGGTTGGCTGAGCTGGCAATTGAGAGTGGACTTCAGGCAGCATTAACGTATTTAGGTAATCGATACCGGGTCACATTTAAGTCGGGGCTTGTGCACCCAAATTTTTTCCTACGTGAAAGTGGCTTGATTCGGGCGTCCGGCATTGAAGATAGCAATAGGTGCGCTAGCGGGGCCCGCATTATCGCATCGAGTAACTGCGATAACCAATCACAGTCAAACAGTATACGGCAGAAGTTTTTTGAATGAGGATTAAGGTAAATAAAAAATGAGGACTTAAATGTTGGACTATTCTTTGTGCAACAAGAGCTCGTAGCTGGAAGCATAATTGTTTATAGATTAGACATTCTCCGTATTCTGAAGAGCATCCCACGGAGCACTCTTCCGGGAAAAAGAAGAGATTTCTCCAACAACCTCTCCAGAAAAACTTTTTTTTTTGCTTCTCAATCGAACGAAATGACAGTGAAGCGTGTGTAAAGAGAAGTACAGCTTTGAAGCAAAATAAATTCGGAAAGTCACTGGTACTATACGAACAACAGCAATACGAGCAAAATGAACTCGAGAAGCAGACGATTGTCGCGCTGCGAAAAGCGGACAGAAACGGGCGGCTCGCGCATTCGACGTCTTTATTCGCCTCGATTACCCTCGCAACCAATCAGGTGCGGTCATGCGGAAGCAATCGGAGTCGAGATCTGAGCACTTATCACCGCTAGGCAGCGCTTCTTCTCGCCTTCCGCCGGCTTGCAGGAGAAGGCAGTGTGCGCGGACTGCCTGGCACTGCCGCGAGTGTTGCCAGCTTACAGAAGGTTCCTGGCGTTGCCGAGATATTCGAGAGGCGTCCCACGCGTTCTCTTGCTTATATGAGCTCGTTCTTGAGATTTCCTTCGCCAATATCTGATTCGGCTATGTGCAGCGAATGAATGTGAGACGTTCAAAAATATTTCCCTGAATTGTGGGGCAGAAGGTCCTTTTAGAGTGCATTCATGTCGTAAAGCGTTCAATGTGCAATAATCGGCACTTTTTTGCGGCTCTGAAGTTGCTGTGCTAATACTCTTCGCGTATAGCACATGTAATAAAAAAATTGCGAAGAGATGTATGCGGATTTGGCTGCGGGAGTCGTCTTGATCGAATTCAAGAAGCTAACGTATAAAGAAAAAAAAAATAAAGCGCCCGTCAAGAGCACCGAAAGGCGTACATATGCTGCCGAGGACGCCGTAACTGTCCGGCTAAAGGTGGGCACGCGAAATATTTCGCGCTAGAAGCCAAATAATCAGATTTAGTCGTTTTCGGGGGCCCTTCATTTCTGGAACTGATTGCGCACGAGGCTGCTTTGCATTGGTAATCTGAAGAAAAGCAGGAAAATTCAAGAGAAGATCACGAACAGCCGGAGCCTGAAAAGAACAGTTCGGATATTTAGGAAAACGCGTATCTATGTTGTAATTCATGCGTTCATTGTTTAGGTTCGCATAAAACTTAGGTTAACGTTACCAGTGATTGTTGCCATTGACCGATTTTCAGTGCAGGAGCGCATTAATTTTTTACAGTAGTAGTGGCTTCGGCTAGCTGTTATGTCATAATAAGAGAGAGTTATAGAGGTAAACAAACGACGAGTACACATCGTGAGAGAGGACGACAAGCGCTAACTTCCAGCTGAGCTTTTTTTATAGCCAGAGCGTAATAAATCTTTGTTAACTCTGCTTTCAAAACAACCATCCAGTTTCTTAATGTTTCTTAATGAAGAAATATTCTCCCAGATTTTTGTTTGAATGAGGAATCTTAAACGAAAAAAAAGAGAAAAGCTGGAATTATATATTGCATGTTTGGATAGTGTTCTGTTCTTACATGGTTTCATTTTCTAGAGACACTACTGACCAAAATACATTTAGGCCGGCGGGACAGCTACTGTCTGCCATACGCTGTTGAGAAATTCAGCCTGGAGAAGTTACCGGCCATTGAAACGGGTGTGCAGTTTTGTCCTGCAGCGAATTGTTGCAGGGCAAATCACATGGCGAACGAAGGCTGATATTGCACTAAAAAGAACCCGCATTCCACATCAGGCGTGTCACCGGAAACAAATGAGCTTTAGTTTCATTGTATTTTAATACACATATTCTCACATAAGCGTCTCTTTACGCATTGTCTTGTACTTGAAAAATTTCTCAGGTATACTTTACGAACATAATTAAGTACACACACCATCCTTTACGGCTTATAAATACTAAATTTGGGTGGTGCGACTTTTATGGCAGATAACGTGGACAGTTCTTTAAGGAGATTCGTTTCAGTTAAAGGAAAGCAGACACTTCCTGTATGTATACAAAAAGCACGTGTTGGTGTTGTCGACAGTATACCCCTAAACGTGTCTTCATTTTCTCGCAGGGCTGTTTTCTTAGGCAGGACGTTCACTGCCTCAATATATAGTTCTGTGCTTTATGCTTTCAATGACCACGGTGATCTTATTTGGTTCATGCTTACATCGTGAAATATGCGACAAATAACTCTGGATGATCCCTGGGGCTATAAGTATTTCTGAGGCGTCATTCTTCTCTGCCGCGTTCGTCGTTGTTTAACAATGCGTTCATCACGACGTGTGCGGAGATGAACGTGCCTCGATATGATTGTCGTTTATTCCGCTCTGCTACGGCTGTAGGCATTATTCGCGGCTACAGCACGGGGCCCGAAGGAGCAAGGTAGCTGCGGCGTAACTACGCGCACACCTGAAGGGACAAATGTCGCGGTGAATCGGGGAGGGCGCCTTACCGGCAAGTGACAGCCAGATAAGAAGCCAGCTGCCGAGTACAGGGACGCAATCCTTGCGGCCGCGACAGCAGAGCCGACGCGGCCGGCAGAGCGTCGTCGGCAAACCGAGCACGTGCGACGACGGATCCATGGTTCAAGCTCGTGGCCGCCGCGAGCAGGTGCCCCAGAGTGGCCGGGCACGCGAACGCCGGCGACGCGCACGGGGAACGCCGGGAGCGAGGCGAGAACGGAACAATCCCTGCGGCGAGAGCACAGCTTCCGCCGCGACAGCGGCCGCACACTTAACACTGCGACGTCGAGAAGTCAGCCGTGGCGCTGGCAGCCGTACAATCATTACAGCGCGCGAGTGGAAGCGGCCGCGGTCATCGGAGCGAGAGCCATGCGCTTCCTCGCTGCGGACGGGCCCGGACCGGGCGCCCAGCGACACTCGGCAAGTGGCGGGCTGCTGCGCCGGGAGAGGAAAGGAGCTGCTCCCGCTGCTGCTGCACCCTCCGCGCTTTTGGGGGACCGGCTTCGCCGCCGCTACTGGAGCCGGAGCGCGATTGATTCGGGAACCGGGCTGAACGGGACGCCGAGGGAGAACAAGAAAGGGGGCGCGGCGGCTGTCAGGGAAGAGCGCCCCGAACGTCCTCTCCTCCCTTCTTCCTTTTCTCGCTCCCCGCAAACCGAAGCCCTTCGCTCTCCTTTCGAGTCAAGCCCTCCTGCCTCTGAGCCACGCGCGCCTTTTCAATATTTCTTTTTTTTCCCTTTCGCTTCTTGCCGTCCATTTATTTTACTTTCGGCCTGCGTCGTTGTCTTTTGTGCGGTTTTTTTTCCTTAGATGTATTCTTCGTCGTGAACGTGTGAGCTATTCGGATTCCCGCCTTTGTCTTGTCTAGTCGATGCGTACTCTCATGTCTCCATTTTCAAAAACCGAAAATGACTTCCGTTTCGTTTGCTTCTTTTTTCTTCTGACACTTTATCGGTTTTATGCCTTTCTTCTTTATCTCAGCTCCTAACCTTTCGTCGGGCTTCTACTGGAGTTTTGTAAATGTCAATCTCCCCCAACCTTGTTTTCTTTTTTCGCTAGCCTACCGGGACTCATTTTTTTCTTGCTTGCTTATTTGTATGGGCGACTTCTCTCTGTAATACAGCCCGAAATCGTGCTTCCAAATTGCGGGGGCGTCATACTGAACTTGTATATATATATATATATATATATATATATATGTATATATATATATATATATATATATATATATTGATTTTGAAACCTTTTGCATTAGGTATTTCCATTTTTTTTCACTGCTTACGTTTGACACTGAACAGTATTCGCTTCCCTGTTTCCTTAACTCTCTGTTTTACCGCGGGCTTCGGTTCATTTCCTTCTGGCTTCCCAAATGACAACACCGCACATCAAAGAGAACAAAACATGGATGCTAAAAAAAACACTCACTTTCTCCCTCTTCCCTCGTACACAAGCAATATGTACACAATATGTGCGGGGAAGGGAGGAAAAGAAAAGAATTCAGGGATCAGGGAGAGTTGTCCTTCCTGCCGTGTCCTCGGAGCGGCAACCCTGCGCCCGCTGCATCCACTGCGGCGATGCTTGACGAAGCGCAAAGTGCGGGGGAGCTGCAGCGGCACATCCCGCGTATCGCGTCAGCGAACTCACCGATGGGAGCCGGCAATGTCGAACCTCGCTCGCCGGCTTGCCGCTCGGCTGGCTCGGGCGTCCAAGCGGCCGCCAGGATTGGCCGCAAGAACGAACCGTCCCGGCAACGGCGGCCGGCGCGCCGCCCGGCTGCGACAACGCCGCGAGCAAGCACGCGTGCAAAGCGACGAAAGATGCGGAGAACGAAAAAAAAAAAAATCTGGAGAGAGGGGGGAAAAGGCTGCAAAATAAAGGAAAAAAAATTATGCTGAAATAGACGGAAGAGTCTTGCCGGCTCCGAAAACGAAGCGCTTTCTGGGTAGTAGAGGCTTATTTGATTTTTTACCAGAGAAGAGGGCGTCGAGACAAAAGGCAACCAAACTGAAAGCGTCTCAGCTGAGCGGAACAACGAGTCGTTCTCGTGATGCGAGTTGTGGCTGTTGTAGCAAGTCGCCTCAGTGACGAACAGTTTGTATCACACGGCTAAAGCTACGGTGAACGCAGGACGTTTAAGACGCCGAGAACACCGTGATGGTCAAAGCCGCTGGCGAGGGCGCGCGCGCGTGTTTGTTTTGTGTTTGTGGGTGTTTGTGTGTGTGTGTGTGCGTCTGTGCGTGCGTCTGTGCCTTTTTTCCTGCAGCAGGCGTGTCAGCTGGTGACAGTTGAGTTCTGTGTGCGCGTTTGAACTTCCTACTGAGCGCCCGGGTTGACTGGCTACTGTCGTACAAACTCTCATATACCGAGCACCGGCCGCAAGCGTGGCGGACGTCTGCTGCCTTCCTGCCTGGGTTAGGGCGTTCCGGGGATGCTATAGAAGGCGCCCTCGCCAAGGAGTATTCAGTATTGAGCACAAGCTAAGAGCATTCGTGGAGCTTGTTGGCGAGAAGCTTGCCGAGCTGACCGCTTTCTCCGTATATTCCCCGTGGGACACGCTAGGCGGTGCTACCGTCGACCCGATACCTAGAAATATGTGTGCAGACACACAACCGGAAAGAGGACAAAATCGAGCGCTACACCTCAGGGATGGCACCGAGGAATGGACTCTGTGCACGGACGCCTCTCCAACTAATCAAGGTTTGTGTCCGGCAACGCATCGGCTCACAGTTTGGCTCGAGATCTCGCGCGCCGAGCCTCGTACGCGGATGCGGACGGCGTGAACGAGGTGGAGAGACACGAGGAACGCTGCGAGGCTTATCACGAAATAGCCCATAGGCATCGCTTGAGGCGTCGTGCGCTCCCACCACCCGTCAAGAAACTCGATAAAACGCAAAGCGACACAAACACATACCCACACCCAAAGTACATTAACAAAATCACAGGCGCAAGGAAAGCGACCGATGTATGCTCTGTTCACAAACAGGGACACTCACACACATAATGTGGGAATTCACCCCGCACCCGTTTTCTCATTCCCCCGTCAGCAGCGAGACTGACTGGACAGCCTGGCTCAGGTCCGGAGACGTCGACAGACAGCCTGAACTAGTGGACTGGGTGGAGAAGGCAAAGCAGGCCGTGGGCCTTACTTGAGCCCGGTCCCTCAGCCACCTCCCCCTTTTCCTTCCCCCTTTCTATAATGTTTACCACTACCACCACCGAACAGGGGTGGCAGCCGACTCTACACCTATATCATCGAGCTTGCACTGCAATATTGCATCACAACAGCGAGCGGACCTTACGACTGTTGTGGAGGCCGCCACTATGCCAAATCCACACAAACGAAATCTGTTCATTCTAACAGATAGCCAGGCTGCATGCAGGGCACTGGCAGCCAGAAACATTTCCACAGATCTACACTCAGCATCAGCAAAGAACCTCAGCGCACACCTTAGCATTAGAGTACGGATTCTGAGGATTCCGAATCACACTGAGATAAAAGGGAACGAAATGGCACATGCCACATCCCGCGCAAATCTCCCAGGCCCTTTCCCGTGGTGGCGGAACCCGCTAGATCTGAATGAGCAGTACGCCTTCATGTGGGCGGAAAGGCGCGATAAACTTAAAGAATTATGAAGCAACTCCATAAAGTATCGACAAACAGACATACACATGAAGCGGAAAGAGGCGGTACTGTGGAGGCGTGCGCAGACGCACTCTCTTTTGTCCCCACAGCTGCAGCACTGCATACAGGGTTCGCCTGGCAATGTTGCTTGGATGGAAAGTGGCGGCTTCCCGGATATTGCTCACATTATGTGGGATAGTACGGGACGCCCTCCCACTACTGAGTCGAGCCTTGCGAAACTCTCACCCACCCGCAGAGCTGCGACACTTGAGGAGTGGCTGGCGTACCTGCCCCGGCTCCGTACAAGCCATGATCCAGCTGATCACGATGCTTGGATTGGCAGACAACTAGAACAAAGCGGGCGAGACCGGATAGAGGTTCTTGAATAAAGTGTATTTCTTTCTCTCTTTCTCCCTCAGTAGCGATGTAATGAATGTTTTGGTCCTCGTTGCGACTTCGTCTTGCGTCTTCTGCATGGACCTCTCGAAACTCGTGACCAGCTGCAACCGTGGAGTCAGCACGCGATTCTTGATCCTGTTCATGTTACATGTGTACGAATATTTCTGGTACTAGTGGTATGTACCGTCTTTGGTAAATGTTTGGAAAGTGGGGCATGCCTAAGTGAAGCTGTCTCCGGGGTACACTGCAGTGAAGAAGAAAGTTGAATTGAGCGATAACCTTACAGTAGAAAAGGGGCGCTTTCTGTACCCTTGCATTTAAAAGAACTTCTTGTATGAGTGCATCGCGTCGGCTAAAGATTGTCTTTTAGCACAGAATGACACATACAAAAGAAGTACACACTCCAATAATATAATGATTGGAAGGGCTGACTCGTCAGAGGCTGCATTTTTTTTTTTGCACGTGGTGCACAAGACACAGATGTCGTGAAAGGTCCCCTATCTATAAGGCAAGAAACTGACTTTGAAAAGGTGCATCTCTGCAGAAAACAAGGTAGACGAAACGTCTTTTACGCACGCGCAACTTTATGTTTATTTTGTTTCTTGCTTCTTGTTTTTTTTTGCTGTTTCAGCCGCTTTAAACGGCTGTACAATTTCGTATAAAGAATTATCTTCTTTCGCATATTCTTGCCCAACTTGTCCGCAGCATTGCATCCTTAGTAGAGCTTTTAAGGAAATCAATGCCCTGAAACTGGGGAAATGAACAATGTGAAGCATTCGAAACGAGCAAGAGCAGGATGGTGTCGGCGCTGGTAGTAACGTGCTACGACCCTGCGTTACAGCTTGTAATGTGTTGTGATGCATCGCCGTATGGTATTTGGGTGGTGCTGGGCCTTAGGTAAGGGGGTGCTGAATAGGTGATAGCATACGGTTCTAGCAAGTTAACGAAGGCTGAACAGAACTATAGTCAGACAAGTAGGTCTTGGCCATGGTGTTCAGACCGTGGCAATTCCGCCAGCAATTCTCGAGGAGGTCCTCCAACATCTGCACAGACCGTAAAGCATTGTTTGGCTTGCTAGGAGACAATAAGGGAATCCTTTAGCAGTTTTCACCACGCGTATTGCATTGGACTCTGACACTGAGTGGTTTTTACCGAATGGTGCATCGACCAGGATCTGAGCTGGGAAGCGCAAGTAGGCTCAGCCGGCTCTCCAAGACCACAGAAACTGCGCGCAAGAGATGTATTTGTGCTGAAAGGGTCATACCCATCAATATTGTGTGTCGCGGTGGTGGCAGGAGCTACAAATAAGGACTCGGTTCTTCGGTTATCCAGGAGTTCTAGGTAGTAGAAAACCATTGCCTCATTTCGGAAAATTGGACCTCTTTGGAAGGCTATTGCGCGAATGTTCTGTGTAAGATGGTTGCGTGTTTTGGGGCTCTCGCGTAGTCGTTCTTGGGTTGCTAAGGTCGGCGGCACCCGAAGTGTTGCATGAAACGCGTACGGACCGGGATAGGGTGAAGGTGGCAGTAAGAAGCACTCTGTGGTAGCGTGGGCTGGATTTAATTTAAGAAAAGGTCGGCTGTCGTGCCACTTGCCTAGTCCATCGGTTGCCACACGGCCATGCCAGTTCACATCATGGCCGTTTACCGAACGTGCGTAGCTGAGATTACATATCAATGTTGAAAGTCCGTTTCAGGGAGTCTACTTCCTAGTCGTGCGGGGTTCGTGTTGAAAGTGGGTTAAAGTGTTGCATGTACCGAGAGCTTCTACAGAGGCTAGACTGTGTGGTATACGGAATGTACTTGCGACCCATGAGACAAGTGGCGCACATTTGTAAGCACCGAATACGGGGAATTTGCGGCAGAGAGTAAAATCATGGCTATCACAGTCTCTGCTTATCACCCGACGTCCAGAAATTCAAGGAATTCAAGAAAGCGTCAAGAGTGGCATTTCGAAAAGTAAATAGCCCGATTTTTTTGCATGCAGCTACAAAACATCACCCCTTATCATCACCCTCCCGCATAACTTCTGATAGGTCCCTGAAGACTTCCTTAGACCTGCCCCAACCAGACCTGCGTACTCGTCGTGAACATTAAGAAGTTGTACTATAAGGAACGGAATGAAAGGACGTCGCGACGGGAGGGTATGCCCAACCCCGGAGGAACCGTTTGAGTTAGAAAGTTTAGAACAGGTGATTGATGGTTCCTGCAATCATCGAGGGGCCTACCAGTACATCATCAACTTTTGTAGTATTAGAAGACGGAATCACCTCGAACAGGCATCAAAGACCGCAAACTAGTCAGTTGTGGTCGGGGTTATGGACCAGCAGCACGCCGTTTCTCGCGCAACCACAGCCCACTACGGGGAGCGTGAGCAGCACGCTCAAAGTGACGTAGACTCGACCATAGGGGCTCACTATCGAGTAAGTGTAAGTATTGAACAGTCAGCGAAAAAGTGGGCAGCAGTAGGAAACTGTAGCTATCGTCGCAAACATAATTCGCTCATGAGTAGTACTGTCAAGAAGGGCCAGCAGAGGGCGACGGCCGAGACATAGTGTGAACACCACAATCGTCCTTTCACTGGCCATTCTAGCCGTCAGAGGAAACCTGTGGTGTGCTACTTGCCGTGAACCATGACTCCCAGCAAACGATGTTGATACAGATAATTGTGCGGTAGTATGACGTCCATGACGTCAGGTGACGGTGGCCAAGAGACGCTGACGCCAGCTGCCAGGAGGCATGACCAATATAGTAAGGCCACGTGCCATCAAGCGCCCTTACGCAGCGCTAACCAACAGCCGTCGGCCGGGCCATTTTTCTGGAAATAAATTTGTTCCTTTTTTTAATCCGTGGTATTTAGGAGATGTTGGTGCCTCTAGGTGGTGCCCCTGAAACTCATTTTCGCGTAGGACAAGTATATATTAAATATAAGAGCACAAGCCGGAACTGAACCAAAAGCAAAAAAAAGCAAAAACAAAACAAAGCAATAAACAAAAAGATAACAAAGATAAAGTGAGTAAGGGAATGTGGATTCACTGAGAAAATAATTCACCATACAAAACATATCAAATTCAAATTTCAACATGAAGCTATCTTATATAAATGCAGAACAGACAGCTGACGACACATTAGACCGGAAAGTGAGCTCACATACCACGAGTGCAAATTACAGTACATGTCATATTACACGCCCTAGGATGTGATGTCAGTTGTCATTTCAGATGTCATGTCTCCATTTCAGACATGAGGTGAAACGCTGTGGAAGCTACGCAAGAATTTCGGTCAGGAAAATTTATCACTCCATGTGTTCCGCCGACACTTCGCTACGCGCCAGCGGCGTGAGGCGCCCTGCGACGGGCCGCAAACAAGGAGGTTTAAAAATGTTTTAGCACTGCTTTGGCTCAAAATAAAAAGATATCGGAAAGAACAACAACAAAAAGAAAAATTATCTAAAATAACGCATTAGCAGCCGTATGCCACCGCGTGTTTGTTTTTAAGGGCTAAAACTGGTTTCATTCAATACTTATACTATAACTATACTTAGCCCATATAAAAAAACAGTTGTGCACCAATTGTGGTAAAAAATACAACATAACCAAATGCGAACGCAGCCACTGCAAAAGATCTCTCCAGCCTCGACAGCGTTGCATTTGATGTCTGCAACGGAGTATAAATACAATATACGTTAAGTCAGGTAATAGCAGTTCGAATGGTTACGGGCGCAGAAATGTCTCGAAACTGCAATCTATAATTTCCTACGATATTACTCTCTACAACAAATATACGGAGGGACACCAGCGCTTGCCCTTATTGCACGAGCCCTTGGTCTACCACATGTCATATTTTTCGAGTCCCAAGCTGCTCTTCACAGCCTCCTGGCTGTTTTACGTCTCAGAACCTATGAGCAAATGATATGCGACATTTGGGAAATACGCCATCGTGCTGTAGAAACAAGGCCATCACATCATCTTTAGGAAGCTTCCTGCTCACTGCGACATCGTTGGAAACGATTTTGCTGCCAAGGAAACCAAGGTTGCCTGGTCTGCCCACAAAGTCACCCAGATGCTTTCAATACCTTCGGTGAGGATGGATGCAACCAAGGAACTTCGTCTACTTTCTCAAAAAGGACAGTTATCCGAATTTCTCCGGTTGTCTACAATGGCACTGCACAATCTGGATGGCTTGCTACGTCTACACGTGCAATTTTTCGTTTACGACTGTACCGACCGCGGCTGGCAGTTGCGTTTGCAAACGCTTTCTCTTGCCGTATTTGAATGGCCGCTCGTCCGACGTGTGACGCCTGTGGGTGTGAGGAAACCATTCAGCAGTTTTTATGTATGTGTCCTTGCTACTACGTGCAGCGCCTCTCTCTCTCTCCAGCCAACATCAAACGGGATGAACGCGAGAGTATTCTCTGACTCAAGGATACTCGGACCGTGGCCGCACACGTCGCCGGCACAGAAGGCTATCTGCGCTCTGGTAGAGTTATTAAAGTTAACCGGCCTAAGTGACAGAAGTCTTCTGCATCCTTCCGCGGGCACACTTGAGTTCACACATTGTTCTCTCCCTGCCTCGTTCCTGTTTATATTTCTCATGCCTTGCCCTAAGCGTAGGGTAGCAAACGGGACTCTTGTCTGGTACGCGTCCCTGCCTTGCTTTTCTTTGCTTTGTCTCTCTCGTCATTTTTTAAAACATTAATCACACTTTTCGTTTAGAGATAATATATTTGCCCCAAAACATGCGTTCAGCTTTAATTAATCAGACAGTTAAAAGACAGCCCCTGAGTTCCCCTAGTCTTCTTGCTTGTTGATTTGGTAGTTACTTTAACTAAACGTTAAGTAGCTTTCAGCTTGCTCCGCGTTCTCAATGTTCTGGTAATCTTGCGGTAGGTAGTGCGGAAAGGATATCGGCTAAAGCTTTTCCACAATCATCTGATGACATTCAAGTCCTTTAGACAGTCCTCTGTGACACGTCTTGGCATCTTTTCGCAGATTCATACGAGTTCGTCCGACACAGAACAAGAAATCGCTCCTCCGTTTCTACTTTTATTTCAAATTTGCACCCGCTCGTCAAGCGGAAGAAGAAATTCGGCCACTCGGCACCCGCTTGGAATGCGCCCATGGCTCCCGGCCGCACCGAGTGTATCGCGTATATAAGAGAACACTATTCGAATGTGGCTCAGACGTTGCAGAGACCCAATTCACATTGTTTCGCCTTGGTCCCGTGAATTTTCGACTGACAAGCTCATTCGTGTAAGTGTTTCGCCTCCGGTGCTTTGACAGCGACATTCCACCTCCCTATAAAGCGGCTTTCATACTGCGCTTTCCATCTCCGCGGGACGTTTTGTTTCGGCGCTTACTTCTCGCTCGTCGGTGCATCGCCAAGCCGTCGAGCTCTCGCAGCGAGAGCAGCTGTCCGTAGGCTCTCGGTGACACGCCGCTTCGAGGCTGGGCCGCTGCCTGAATAATAAGCGGATGTGTTCTCCCGGTTATCAGCTTTTTGCCAGGCCGATCGTCGTCGCGAGTCCCTCGCCGCCATGGAAAGTCTGTGCCCTCGGGCGGGCTTTAGGCTTCGTCGTCAACCTGTCGCTTTTGTTGGCAGAGCAAGCGGTATTAGCGATCGTTGCGCAGCCGCTGCGCTCTTGCATTCACTTGCCCATCCTCGAAGCCTTCGCATGCATTAGCATATTGCAATGAAGGGGAACCGTGCTTTCTATGTATACATTGACATTCTTTTTTCGATGCCTTCACCCTTCGCAAGTTCCTATCATAATTTGCGTATGTGTGCTGTAGAGTTTAAGCTCAGGTATGAAATGGAATTGTCACTGGGACAGTGCCCAGGGTGAGATGTAGTTTCGCTCGTTTTATGTTCACGTGAGCAGGGTCATTACACCCTAACTGTCCCAACCATGGAGCACGAGCGGCATCCGTTTCTCTAGAGATCGATTACGAAATAGTACCCACATTTAAACGTTATTTGAACAGCATTTTTCCAAAATATTCTGAGCGGAAAAAAGTTTTTTGCCCCCGAGAGGGCCATTTGAATTTCACTAAACGGTGGAAAACTAGATGCGAAACACAAATTATCGCGTATTCTTTCCAACTTTCTGTCTGATACAGAATGCGTTGTCTTGACATTGTGCTTTCGTTATAAAACAGCTTCACCAAATGATTTATGTTTTTCAATCCTTAGCACCGAGGTAAAAATGTGCAAATTATACCGTTTTTTTTAAATTTCCACTGTAAAGGGTCATGGAAATAAACCCGGCAATAATTTTGTTGAACTGTCCCTAACACAGACTATCTTCTAAAAATTTTCTCCCCGATGTACTGCGCACAGGCTGTAAAATAAACACCTGACTTTACCAAAACTACTATTTTGACATATGTTTAGACATTGGAAATACACTAAGGTGGCCCTTGGAAGAATACGAAGAAAATCAGATATAAGTGAGAAGCATAAGTATCACCCCGGAAATTTCATTAGAGATAATCTGCGTTTTCAACGAGAAAACATTTTTTGAATTTAAGCTCCACCATCGCAATATTTTGGTTCGCGCTTCGACTTCATCTCATAGAATGCTTGAGGGACACACAAAACAATTGAATTTGCTGCGAAAAAGAACGCTGCATATGGTTCTCGGTTGTTTTTTTTGTACTGTAGTATTAGTATATTATACAGGTGGATCATATTTAAGTTATATGAAATCAATTATTAAAGATCGCCTGTGGCAGATAGCATAATTCATGTTCAATTCATAAATTTATTCTTGGATTACTTAATGAGGCAAACATTACTAGCACAAGAAACCTAAACAAATATTTAACTAATTAGCATAAATTCACAAATTACCTTCTTAATTGGTTACTTTACAGGACTTATTGCAATTTATAAATCGTAACCGGTGAGCCTGCAAGACGTATCCACTTGGAATGAATTTACAGGATAACGCCAGTTTCGTGATATTATTTCGCAAAATGGGACGAAATACGCTGGTATTCTAGTTACTTTTGTGATTCAATGCGTAAAATAGCGTTCAGATAAAGAAAGTAAGTGGAACAACAGTGCATCATTGCGGCGAGTTGGATGGTACAGTTAACCACAAAATTTTAGGGACTACGGGATCTCAGAAAACGTACAATTTCCGAGGAGCCTGTCATTGAAACCGAACTTCACAATGTTGTCCACATATGCTGGTAGAGGCTGTAAATGTGAATACTAGGCTGCAATGTGAGGCTGCGTAGATATTCAGCGTTTTCTCAGATTTCATATTTCGTAAATATTGTGGTGGACCCACATATTCCGAAACTAGGGTCATTCTGTAAATTCATTTCAAGTGAATACGCCTTGTGAACTCAATGGCTACAATTCGTAAATTGCAATACGCCCTGAAAAGTAGCTAATCAAGCAGTAGATTAGTAAAATTTTGTTGATTAGTCGAATATGTGCTTTGATTTCTCGTGGAAGCAATGTCCGCCTCTCTGGCTAATCCCACTTAAGGACTAGAATTAAGTTATCTGCAGCAGCCTAAACTTAAAAATTTTATGACACTTAGAAATGGTCACCCCGTATATAAATGCAATAACAAACACCATAAAACTATAAAAATGTCTTTGACTCAAGCACTTCAATGCCTCTAATAATAAACACCTGGTACAGCTGTTTATTATTACAGCTGGTACAGTATTTCACAGCTGGTACAGTAATTATAGGCTTCTTCAGGCTTGACATCGCAATGACCTTGCGCTGTGTGTCTAAAAAAGAACTCTGTACACTACTATCTGGCCCCAAGTAGCTGGAATAGTAGTATATAGAGCCATATCACGTAAATAGGGAAATATGCTCAGTAAAGCTGCTTATAAACAATGTTCATCAAATGTATAGGTCTTTTTCCGCTGGCTTCAGGTTACTATACGTGTGTCGTGCAATGGTGCTCCCAGTTCACGCTTTTCAAAGTGAGTTGTGGCCCGCTCTACCCCTTCACGCGTAGGCGGCCTCATATGTATACTTCTAGTAGCACGGTAGTGAGCAATGTCTATCTACCTAAGGTAGGCATACCTTTAGGTTTTAAATTCTCACTAACTTGCGTTGATCACGAATTTTATTCCGCTACGCATACACCGCCATCTGCACCGCCCCCCTGTTTTGTAGTTCCCGCCAACCGACTATCAAGTTGAAGCGCGAACAAAAATGTTGCAGTGGTGAGACTCAAGTTCAAAAATTTCATTCTAGGCGAAAACGCAAATTACTTCGATTAAAATTTCAGTGGTGAAAGTAGTTATGCTTCTCAATTATACACACTTTTCTGCGTATTCTTTCTCGGGCCACCTCAGTGTGTTACCGATGTCCAAACATAGGCCAAAATAGCATTTGTGCCATATTCAGGCTTTTATTTTAGATCCTTTGCGCATTACAGATGCGAAAAGAAAATTATAGAATACAGTGCGTTCCAAGGAGAGCTGTACGAAATGAATTCTAGGTTTTCTTCTATGACGATCTTTTTTTTTTGTGAAAAGTTTCCTTACAACGCTGTAGTTTGCGCATCTTTAGCTGGGTGTTAAAGGTTAAAGAATACAAACGTATATTGCGAAACTGTTTTAGAATAAAAGAAAAATGTTCAAAGAATGTAAAAACACAAATATTTGGGCATTCCAACATCTAGCCTCCCCGAGCCAGGCATCAAGGTCTCAGCGCACGTCCTTGCCGATCAAGGCGATGTGCTATACTATAGCGCACCCGATACGTAACGCGAAGAATACAGGCCCAGTGCGGCGATTTAAAGCCCAATCAGAGATTGTTGCAGGAAGCGGTTCCTTGGAGACACGTTTATCCCAGATAGAACGCTGCAGGTTACGGCGTATAAGCATTCGAGCGTGATCGCATTTGCATAAAGAATCATCAGTGAAGTGAACGTTCACTTTGGTAGTATGCTAATACTTGAAATAAAACTACAAATAATTTTCCGAAAAATGATCTCGACATAGTGTTATATGCAGACTATAAAACTCTTCAATTAACTGAATGAAAGCACAGCTGGAACTTTATACAAGAAAAATTAGTTCATTCTGTTTTCATGTCAAGCTACACGCCAATGACCTCATAGCGGGATGAACAGCTTGAATAATTTAGGGCGCAGTGGCATACATGCCCGTGTATTCTAACAAAATGCCATTCGTTCCGTGCTCTATAAGGTTTCTGCGCATACTGAACCGGTAACTTTGGCAGAAAGTCCTAATAAATTGTAACACATAGGGGCGAGCAACTATTGTGCATAGTGTATGAATCTACGGCGCGCGAATTGTATTATGCACAGTGTCGAAATCAACCGCTGAATTTCCAGCTAGACTGTCTGTTCCTGCAGCGTAAGATTTTACTTTTGACTGTTCCACGCATGTGAACTTTTCTTTCTTATCGCTAAGTGGAGACACGAGCTGTCGCTGTGATAGGGTCACAAAGTCCTCTTTATTAATTTTCAATACGACAAAATGAAAGCCTGAAGGCGAGAAAGCATCAGACGGAATGGAGCGGAACAAAGGATCAATATTTAATTTCGTGTGGGAAACCGTAAGGAAAGCGACGCCAGTCGTGGTTAACCGGATATCTTGATCCTTGCACAATATTAAAAGCGCTCGAACGAAGTTTTAATGTGCCAAAGAACGGCCGAAAGGCGAGATCAGAAAAGTTTGTATTCTTCGTGTTTGCAGAAGGGTTCATAAGCCGTTACCAAAAAAAAAAAGAAAAGGACAATGTAGCGCCGTCCACCATTCGTCTCGCCTAGTATTGCGGTGTCTCTTACTTTCGTTATTTTTGTTTCTTTTGAGCTCAATGTGGTAAAGAATAGCAACAAATAGAAAGCGTCGAATCAAAGTTTCTATTCACTCTGGGAGCGCCGGGAACAGCTTAGCGCGTAGCGGGTGCACACAGAGCGTATATACTTGGTCTGTGCGACACAAATGAATCGTGTCGGGTTCGCTCTCGTGAAAGTTTGATCCGCGTTATTACAAATTGCTAAAGAATTCATGCTGTTGCGCACATCCTGCGCAGCCGGCCCTGTAACGAAGCAAGGGGGGCGCAGTAGAGGGTTGTGTTATTCTTGGCGAGCTCCCTCTTTCACTTCTCTCTCTTTCTCTCCATCTTTGTCTCTCTATCTCTCTGTTCGAGAGAGGGCACTGTTATTACTTTGTGTGCAGTGTGACTTTACGGGAACGCTCACTCTTTACTTACCAGCCTTGCTTGAGCAGCATGAAGAAAAAAAAATGAACAGACGTATCAAGATGAACGACATTGCTGGATAAAACTTCGCGCACGAACGAGAGAGAGAAAAGCGTGTGGGAAAGAAGCCCGGGAAGCGTTAGGCGCCGCAGCCATTTGTACGGAGTGTCCCGCGAGAAATCAGCCCCGAGCGATGAATACATAATTCAGGCCACCATTACTCTTTTCTCTCTCGCCTTACTGGTGGAACTACGATGAAGTAATAACAAAAAAAGGGCAAGGTGCCAAACGGATAGGCTGCACAAAGAAACACAGCAGAGTGGGCGGATGCAGAGAACTCCAGTGAAACGACGAGGGATCCAAATATTACCGATCAGGTGTCGCATTTGCCCCTCCATCACTCCCCTTCCAAAAGGTGTGCAAATGAGACTGAAGAGCTTGGTCTTTCGTTTTGGTGGAATAGCGTCGGCGCTTTTCACAACCGAGATCATAGTTTCTGGTCTTACAATTTTGTTCACAGAGACTCTGTGTAGAGTCTGCCTGTGTTGGTAACAGCGCATAGGGATAATCTGTAGATACAATCCGTCTTCCTTCCTCCCTTCGGGCTTTACTTTCTTTAAAATTTTGAGCAGCACAGAACTTAATCACAGTGCTTTGTGAATTGCTCCAATGTGTGTGTATGCGCGCACGTCTTGCATGTGCGGTTTGTGTGTTCGCGCGATACCTGCTAGTATGATAACCGAACACCATGCCATGCCGTAATTATGCAAACATTTTCAGCTTTTCGCTAATTACGTCATCTCCGTTTTTTTTCTTGCCTGCTCTCGCAACGTTTCGTATCCAGCTGAGGAGACGAATCGGCGCTTCAGCAAAAGTTTTATAAGACATGAGAAAGCTATTGATAAGCTGTATAGCTTAGCGAATGGTGACTTCTGGAATCTTAACTATTGTGTATTAGCATCTTTCTGATCTCTCAATTTCTAAATGGCATCATTATTATCGCACCAATAAAATCGCTAGGACGGCGGTCGGCTTCGGCATTAGCGCCATTAGCTTACACGTCCTACGTGTACCATTGCTGTGACATCTGAGAGGGCCACGCGACAAACACTCAAGGAGGCATAGGCCTCCGAGAAGTAACGATGGAATAGGTTATGAGTCTGTCGTAATGCGTCGCACCGCAGATTTCTGTAGGGATTCTATGGGACAGCATCAGACGCGAAATCCAGCCGAAGGCCATGAAGGCCATTGCTGGGTTTATTGGAATCTAAGCTCGTGAGGTGCGCGCCCGCCGCTCCTGTCATCTTTCTCTTCAAATTTGCAGCACCTTCCCGCCAGCGACGAAATTGGTGAGGTGACGAGCCGCGCAATCGGCAAAAACGTCTGCAGGCGCAGAAGCCGCAGTAACTGGCTTGCCAAGAAGCATTGAGCCACGGAGCAGGAGCGCATTAAGGGCACTTATTTTTTTTGGAGCAGCTACAGACTGGAACGGCCTACCCTATGACAGCGTCGCCATCGCTAAATCATCTGCTTTCCAGGAACGCTTCTACTGATCATCCTCAATGGTAAATAACCTTCGCTGCTTTTTCTTTTTTGTTCGAAATATAATCCCGCCCATTATGTAACACCCCCTGAAATGGAGGCCTTTAAGGAAATAAACTGAACCGAGCTGAACTGGCCTCTCTGAGGGACCACACGAGGAAGAGCCAGGCCAAGTCACGGAGCTCACACCAGACGAAGCGGGAGCGCAGGAACTAGTTATGTAGCGGTTCTATATCTATGGTCTACGGCAGTGTCTCATTCAGGCGCTCCAGGGTTGTGTCGCGAAGAGGGCCTTTGTTGACGGTGTTAGACAGGGGTGAGTGCAGGTTCAGCCGCAGGTGCGCAGTCCACGGATCTTGGATCGCGCCTGTTTCACTTGCCCGTTGGCGAAATGGTGCACACAAGTATGTGCTGCAGAACGCATCGTAAAGCTCTGCCGCATTGTCTAGATTGAGATCCGTCAATGATTCGTCGTTTAGTGCATTGTGTTCCATCTGCCTGCATATTGGAAAGGTGGGGCTGCCTTTGAGCAAGGCAACCATGTCCACGACCTTCATGTTTGCTTGCAGCATGCGCGCCACCTTGCGCCCGTGGTCGGTGGCCTTCGTGTATAACGCGTCGCTCTTGTTTGCGGTCGCATCGAACCGCACATCAGCGCACGTGAAGACGCGTGGAAGAGACGCACCGAAGCCTTTGATGCAGTTCCTGTGTCGGTGCCTAAGGTCAAGCCCAGATGTGCGTAACGCATCCTTTTCCGGCGGTTCTTCCAGAATGTGTGCAGATTCCTTCTAACGCTCTTGCGCAAACACGGCGTTCACAACCTGTGTACTTATGAGATGTCTATTCCTGAATAGCGTTGTAGAAGCGGCCAAAAGGTCTTCCTCCCTGTCGTAACGTTGTCTTGGTCAGGAGCGCAACTGCTTTCTGCTGCTTTATTTTTACTTTCTCGTTTTGTGTGGTTAGATCTTTCTTTTGAAGCTTCTTACAACGCCGGAAGCGGTACCCTGCAGGCAGTGATTGCTATGCTCCACGTTGCTTTAGTTCTTCTAGTCGGTTTGTTGATTTGCGCAGACACTTTTCTTTTTTTTTGCGATGTCGTGTTTTCAATCCAGATGCGTGCTTGCATAAGCCTTTCGAGTGCTGCGGTGATCGAGTGTCGATTCCGATTCTTACGTCTGGCCCGTTTGACTGCCTTTCTCGAGTTGTCTACTTGTGATTGCTCGTGTGGCAGGGAGCGAGCAGTTTTAGTCTTGCTGGTTGTGTTCATTGCTGGCGTTGGCTCTTAACATGCTCCCGAAGCGCATCATCTCAGAGCACTGCTCCGATGTTAGTACATTCACATTCAGAATATTAAGGAATAGTGTCATCTGCTGGTGCTGCTTGAGCGTTTATAGCCTCGCTTTTAGGAGTTCCGTTTGCTGTAGTTGGTGCGGCAGTACTTTTGGTTTCCTGGGTATTGCAGTGTGTGTGTGTAGGGGGGGGGGGTTGGAAGCGCAAGCGGCAGCTTGCCGGGGGTGTCGGCAGGTACTGGACGCAGTGTTCTCTCGGCCAAGCCTGTTTACACAGCGGCAGACTCAAAAAGTATGGCCCAACTTTAGGCAGCCCTTTTCTGGAGTTCGCGGGGCATCTCTGCAATAGCCAAGTTTGCCACTGATAATGCCGACGCGAGATGCAGGTTTGCTTCTTTGCAGCAGCTGCATGTCAATGTTGCCGTAGGCGGGCTCTTACGTCTCTGCGGCCACTGTCATAAACACGAGATTCAAGCTGCTTCATAGCTTGTGTGCGCTCTAGTGATAAAGTCGGCACGGAAGCTACCATTCTTGATAGTTCCTTTTATTGGCGGTTTGTACACTCTGGCCTCGTGTCGAACTAAAGCGAAGGTATGGCTCACCTGCTCCTCAAATTTGAACGCTTCACTGAAGTGTTTTTTTCCCCCGGCTAGCTCGTAGTAATCAATGATGTGGTATAGCACTTGCCCATCAACGTGATTCTAAACGTCCTATTGATTTGAGAGCACGTCCTTGGCTTTTAGAAGCTCTGACGGGGCCGGCGCCAGGAAGGGCAGGAGCTTCGCCGCCTCCACAATGACGCGAATGGTTTCGAGGGGGGCGAGCCTGGGCGTCTCATTTGGGCTCACCAACGGATCCTCCTTGTCAGGCGGCAATTTCGTCGAACTTGCCATGTCCTCTGTCGTCAGCGGTCCGAGATGACACGTAGATCACGGGTTTACCGGCACCAGATGTAGCGGATGGGACAAGAGCAGACGCGAAATCAGTTCGCAGACCATGGAGGTGATCGCTAGTTTTGTTCTAATCAAAGCCTTGTTCTTGTTTGGCGCAACCCACTCTGGGGGACCGGCCATGATTCGGGAAGTGAGAAGACCATGATCATTCTTTATGCGCAAAGTAAGGTGAAATGAATTAACTAACTTGCATTTACGAAATAAAACGTGAGCTGTTATAAATATTATAGGTAAAATATATGTAAATATTGCAGTAAAATTAGGTTACATAAGAAATAAAAAAATGGCTGTGGCTTAGCTAAGGTTAAGCCCAGGATGCGAAGCATACTAGCCTTTATTTTAGTTGTTGAACCACTGTTTAGCCTGGTGAACTGCTGTTGCTTGGCTATATTTGGTTCGGCTAGACGAAGAAACAACTCATGCAGGCGAGCGCACGAGCTGAGACCCGGCTATGTAGCTACGTGGCCGCAAGTGAGCGCACGAGTTGAGCCTCCGCTTTTGCAGCTGTTATGACGTCATATGGTAGCTACGCGGCCGCGCGCGGCGCAGCAAGGAAGAGCGTGGTTGTGCGGCTAGTATGCTTCGTATAAAAACAGGTCAAGCGGCATACCTCTGACGAAACGCTTCAGGTATACTGAATGACCAGCATTAGCCTTCAGGACTGGTAACCAAGAAACTATACATTCAAAGCTATGAAATCGGCAGTTATGGCGGGAAAGGGACATCGACGGAATGGAGGTAGTGAAGTAGTGAATGAACAAACATAGCAAACTTAAAAGAGAATAGACCCACATATGAGACGCGCAGCAATGAAAAATGGCTCATACCCTCAATGGTAGCTACGCGGCCGCGGGCGGCGCAGCAAGGAAGAGCGTGGTTGTGCGGCTAGTATGCTTCGCATAAAAGACAATCTTAGCTTGTGATGTACGCACCCGCCGCCCTGGCCCGCTTTCTCTTCTAATTTGCAACAACGATATCGCAGACAGTTATAGCAGTTTGTGCGTACGCTTGCCGAGCTGCGGATTGAGCATCCCAACAAAAACCTCGTCGATGCTTATAGGATGAGAATGCGCGCATATTTTAAACTTAGAAACGTTTCACTTCTGCGACAAGAGCAGACGCGAAGTCCGTTCGCAGACGTCACGTCGCAGCCATCTGGCTGACTTTATTTAATCTTTTGCCTGTGTAGCTGATACGTTTAAGAACAAAATAAAATTTAAGAATGGCCCAGCTCTTTCTGAGCCCCACTGCCTCGACTGCTATAATACACCCTCCATAATAGCAGCACAGAAATGGCCAGTAGAGCAGCCATTTTTGTTAGCCACGACGATATAAATGTTAGCATGCAAGGTAAAGCAATAGGAAATGCATGGGGTAATTAGCTATGGTTGTAATTTAAATGCTGAAAATAATGGAGAAAAGTGGACATGAAAGTGGACGAAGGATAACTTGTCACCGATGGGGACGGTACCCACAACCTTCGTATTGCGCGTGCGATGCATTACCAGTTGTGCTACAGCGAAGGTCATGAATCCGGCCCCTAACCTGGTTACTTATGGGTGCTAGGTGTAGCCCTGTGAAGCCAGCGCCTCTGGAAACCATGGCGGACGGATGTGGAACATCCTTGTCTTGCCCGATGGCTTCACGTAACTCGTGAACTTAGGAGAGCGGACACGTTGCTAATGAACCCCCATATGCTACCAATTGGCATAGAAGTTGCCAGATTCGAGACCCTCTCTATTAATAAAGGACAAGAAGAAAAACATGAGGGCTCGAGTTTTGTTCATGTCCATATAATGTCAGCAGGCCGCCAAACCAAGGAAAAAATAGGGGTAATTAGCTGCGGTTGGAAGTGACATGCAGAAATTAGTGAAAAGGGTAAATAAAAAGGCACGAAAAGATAACTTGTCGCCGGTGGGGACCGAACCCACAGCCTTCGTAGTAGCGAGTGAGTAGTCGTGAGAGGCGCTGGCTAACACTTTCGGGGCTAGATTTACTACACGTAAATACCCAAGTTAATGGGCAGGTTGACGACCATGGCTGTAGCACGATTGGTGATTCACCGCCCGCGTAATGCGAACGTTGTTGGTTTTGCCCCCACTGGCGACAAGTTATATTTCAGTGCACTGTCATTTCCTTCTTTGTTCAATATTTTCTGCATTTCAATTTCAACCACAGCTAAGTATCACTATGCTTTCCTTGGCTTCATTGTCTGATGGTTTTTTGTAATCTTGATCAGTACAAGTCGACCAAGGGATTGTTTGTCGCCGACCAGTTTTCAAACAATGCCAGTTAATCGTAACAATCATCATTTGGAACACCATGGCTGACATACTCCTTGTGCGAAGCTGAGAGGTGCGTTGAACTTGTTTTTAACGGAAAATAAGTTGCTCTTTCCCACAAATTCTTAAGAGGTGATTTTTAAGTACGGCGGCGCATTGCTGAACGTTCTAAACAAAAGCGTATATTATTTTTTTTTTCAGTGGGGCGCTCCCACTTGGCGTCTTTCGCTGAACCCGCTAATAATCTATTTTCTTTTGCTAGTTCAGTTTGAACAAAAAATCACTTACTCGTGACTACACCGTTCGTCCTCGCTTTAATTCCAGGCAGTTGGTTGGGGGCTGCTGGATAGAGTCGTCCCTGAGTTCATCATCATCGTCGTCGTCGTCGTCGTCATCATCGTCGTCGTCGTCGTCGTCGTCGTCGTCGGCGTCGTCATCATCATCATCATCATCATCATCATCATCATCATCATCATCATCATCATCATCATCATCATCATCATCATCATCATCATCATCATCATCATCATCATCATCATCATCGCCATCATCATCGGCATCATCATCGCCATCATCATCGGCATCATAATCATCATCATCATCATCGTCGTCGTCGTCGTCGTCGTCACAACAACAACAACAACAACAACAATAATAATAATAATAATTAGCCTATTTTTATGTCCACTACAGGACGAAGGTCACTCCCAGCCATCTTCAATTACCCCTGTCTTGTGCTAGCTGATTCCAACTTTCATATATTTGACTTTAATTTGTTATCGAAATGAAATTACGTATAGCGCATTTCACACAAAGGTTCCACTATGACGCTTTATATGCTTGACATCACGAATTGAGAGACAGCTCATTTTTTGGAAACCGTGCCGGCCTCCCCTCCTACGTATATTGTTCCATGGAATCAATATGTGTAGCCTTTAATAAGTTAACATATATAACAAAAAGTGAATGCTGGTGTATGACGTGCCAAAATCGCGATATGTTAAGATGGTTGCTATAGGGGTGGTGGGAATAGAGGATTAATTTTGAACGTCTGAGGCTTTTAAACGCATATTCAAATTTCGTACACGAGCGTTCTTGTATTTTATCCCTATCTAAATGCGGCCGCCGCGGCCGGGTGCAAACCCGCTATTCATGACGGAAGGGACTGTTTGTGTCGCTTGGTTCTTATTGAAAATTCATGACTCAAAGAAACTACAAATAAATGCAATTTGTAAGCAAAACGTATGCCATTTGATTTTCAGAAGACACGTACCCCATGTGGCCATTCTCACAGCTGGTTTTTGCCCAGGCTTAGCCAACGTTTTCAGATTGAGCTCTTCTAGATAGGCTGAGTAGAGCAGATTCATTTTTCCCTACCGTCCATGGCCATATCACGTAAGCCGGGTCAAAATGCTTCTCGCACTCCTAGCCTTCTGGTTGCAGGCCTCGGTCTTCACGCTCTATGGCATCTTACCAAGCTTGCAGTGGGCTCTCGTCAGTGAACATAGAAAACCTGAATTCGCACATGCCATACTCACTGTTGCAGTCTGACGCAAAACACTTCTTGCCCACAATCGATATCAGGCCGTCTCAGCTCGAGATGCGCACCTCCCTTCTTCCCGGTCTTTCGTTTCAGCCCATTCGTCCATGTCCATGATTTGCATAGATTAGACACGCTGTTGAAACTATTAAAAACAGAGTGAGGATGACAGATTGCTCAGTATAGAAGCGATCGTTGAGTAACTTTCAGGCACCGCTTTCAGGCATCGTCACAAGCCGCCTTCTAGAGCAAGCGCCGCGATCTCACCGTGGGAGATATTATCGTCTCTTACGGCGCCTGTGGGACTTGAATGCGTAGAGTAAAGGACGTGAAGAGTGAATAAAGTATTTCAAAACCTTTCAATGCGCCTTATGCGCAGCTATATTTATTTACACGCTCAAATTTTCCGCTTTGCCGGCCTTCTTGCGTGTGCTGCCTTGCAGTGGCGCAAACACGAAGTACAACCATTAGTGAGACACGTTTCTCCTTAGCGGCCTACTCTCGAAGCCCGTGGTCAAAGCTCCTAGTATTCTCATACTCCTGTCTGACCTTTTAAGACAATGTTTGGTTCGTGGTAGCTTTTAGTGATACCCTCGTCACGAACGGCCCTCGCCACCCGCCATCTTCTTAAGTCTCTCCCATACGATCCTGACGTTCGGCGGCTCGCAATTTCCGCTTGCCTATCACGGGGTGAGTGCCCATTTCCCTTGCACCATTCCTGCGTACTTTTTTTCTTGTAGGGTTCGAAATCGTCACGTGATGCTCGCGCCTACGTTATTTGTTTAAAGCCTTTTCCGCAAAGAGATGACGAGTTTGCAAAGGTAAACACAACGTGCCAGAATTGATTTCACATGTTTCGTCTCAAGCCATGTTTTGTACTTCGAATTTCTGTGCAAACGTGCAAAATATATTTTTTTAACCAGCACTGCTTATGCGTGTTCGACTGAAGATGTCGGGCCAACGCTTACAGATGTTGGTTCCATTAAAGTTCTTCTCTTTGATGCTTTCTACTACCTGAGGATAATAAAGAAGGATGAAGTTACGCGGGCGTACTACAATTGAATAAAACCCATCATAGTTTTATTTATAACGAAACGATATATTGTTTCATTTCACAAGATTAGACAGAGTGGCAATATTCTTACGGTAATATAATGCACCGCTGAGACAGTTGCATGAATTCTTTGTTTAAAACTGATTGAAACTACTTTATATACTTTGATTTGGTCGAGTGCAGAGCCCGAGGGCTAATAACGACTAACGACGTCCCATTAGCAATAAGGCACCGCAAACATCCTCACTCACTAGATTCCTCCACCGTCAGCCGAAAATTACCGCTCCTAACTTCTATTCAGATCAACTGGAGGGAACGTGCCCCATTTGTATACGGTCTTCCTCGCATACTTTCTTTTTTTGTTGGCGCACTTTGACAACGCATATTTCGATTCCTCGGGTTACACACATAATAAATGGGATGGTGTTTAAGGCACCTATGCCTCGCGAGGGAAACAGCAATTTTAACGAGAGCTTAGAAATACAACGTTGCTCGAAGAAAAAAAAAAGAGCAGCACAAAATTTTCTGCGGCTCCGATGACAGCGGAAAGAGCATGCAGGCGCACCGAACGTCCCCAAGTCATGCTCAAGGAGGCGTGCCAGGGCGAGAACCGAAGAATGTGGGCGCAAAAATGGCGGAGGAAATGGTCGAAGGAAGTGAATGGTAAGAGGAGGAGAAGGAGGAGACAGCCCAACACGCTGACAGCGCTAGTTAAGAGTCATGCCGGAATGAGAAGAACAAAACGGGACCTAAGATCAACGAAATAAAAAGGAACAAAGGCAGTTCCTTGCAGTGGCGCTGAATTCCTGTTTCCTAATTAAAACGCAGGCGACCACGGTCCTCATTGGATGCCCTATATTGAGAATTCCCGTATTTTGATCCTAAAGTAAAACGAACACTCTTGGCAGCTGCGAAGCGCCTTGGGGCCGGAGGAGAGACGAAGGACGCATGAGTGGCAGAGTGAAAAATAGGGAAGAGCATAAAAAAGAGCGAGCGGCTCCGCCCGTGAGGGAGTAAAAGAAAGCGAATAGAAGGCAGTCGTTCCAGAAGCTCAGGAAGGGAAAAATAAAGTGCCCTAAAAAACACACGCACAGCACACACACGTCCTCCCCCTCCACCTCTCCCCCCCCCCCTCCCACGAAGGGGGGGGGGTATCCGGAGAAAATGAAGGAAGGTTCTGGGCGCGGAACGCTCAAGCGGCTCGGAAATAAATGTGCCCCGTGGGAGCAATGCCTCGCTCCTTGTCGTATATTTTATGTGCCGCGGCCTCCATCCCACCGCTGCAGTGCCTAACGTTTCCAATTAAAGAGTGGCGCCCGCTCTCTCCTGGCCGATATGAACGAGCTACGAAGTGAGTGCATTGCAAGCGGCGTGTCCAGATAATCGTCACGGCCCAGTGGCGAGTACTGGTCTGGGCCGCGTTATGACGGCGATACCCGTGTCGCCTAGTTCCGTGCAACATCGCCCTCGTCGATTTTGCTTTTTTGGGATCGTGTAGCCGCGGAGTCGCGACTGGTGGGTAACTGCCGCGTCTAACCGAAGCGGGAAGGAAGACAAATGCCATTCGAACCTTAATGCACCTGGTGAATTCCGAGATTTACTTTGCAGCCATTTATTTTAATTGTGCCATTTAGACACACAACTAATGATCGCCTCTTTGAGGCTGTTTGGCAGGGCGTGGACCTTGAGACTTTGGGCCACACACAACACTTACAAATGATCGTAGAAAGTTGCAAATTCTTCGAGATATTCCATATGTATATTAAAGGGGCCCTGAACCACATTTCTCAGAAGCCTCAAGAACGCCTCAGAACTAGCATGGTGCTTTCCTGAAGTATATTATCGAAATTATTTTTCTAAGAGTCCTAGTATGAGCGCCGATACTTTGAATGCAATATTTAACCTTTTCATCCCCCCCTCCCAACATCTTTGTTTCTTAAAGAGTGTCCCTGCCAACGGCGTTACGGTGAAAGGGTAGTCCCGGCAACCCGCGCAGGCCGTGGTGTTGACGCTACGCAGCAGATGCAACAGCTACGCGAAGCTGTAGTGCTCGGCAGGTCTGCAGAGCGTACTCGCGCTGGTGGGCTCCAGTTTGGCCGTGTTACGTGGTGCGGACTCTGGCTTTGTCCTGTGCGGATAGCAGGCAAGTTTATATTGCGCATTTTGAAGCGCTAAGAATAGCTCAATACAAAGCACGCCTAGCCAGGAGCGACCGGCCATGAGCGCGTGCTGGCGCACGTCCCTTTCGGTTACCATTCATTACCGCCATTCCTCGCGAGGCGCGGCAGACGTAGCGTGCGTGTGGTCTGTACTTAAGTTTCTTGTTGTCCGAAGCTAGTTGCGTGTTCAAAACTAATCGAAAGTGGTGGTACCCTGCGGATACGACACCGATAAGCAGCGTGACCAAAGCTTCATTACTACGAAGGCGGGCGTGGCCGAGCGTGAGTAGGCGATATTCGACTTCACCCGAAAGGGCTTAATTCATCGAAATTTGAAGCGCACATATTCAGTTGCTTCACTCTGTTTATAAACTGTGTCAATTATTACACGCAGTAAGAGTAGGAAAAAGGTTGACAGTTACTTCCTTTAGCACACTCTAAAGTGGATGAAGGCGAAAGCCTGAGCGATTACGAGACATTCACTAAATAACTTGACATTCGCATTTGGATGCGTTCTTACTTCCTATTACTTCTCTTCTTCCACCAAAGGCAGTGGTTCGAGTGTCTTAATTAACTATACCTTAAGTAACTGCGCCTTAAATAATTTCGCCTTTAGTACCCACGAAGGTAATGGGTTCGACCGTCACCAAAGGTTGAGGATTCGACTCCCACCGAAGGTCATGGGTTCGAGTGCCCTAATTAACTGTGTGTTATTTACCTGTACCTTGATTAGCTTCACCTTAATTAACACCAAGGGTCGTGGATTCGATTCGCACCAATGTTCGTGGGTTGGAGTCCTACCAAAGGGCGAGGGCTTGACCCCAATTTCTGTACCGTTGATTCTTGGTGCCATCGACTTTTCCAGACGGTCAAATTTTCGACCCATGAGCCATCTAAGGCTTCCGCCTTAATAAACGTACGGATGATGGTGATGATGAAAATATTGTTCATAAGCACAGCGCGGAATGGGTCAACAAGGTGACGCACACACCGAATCGCAACAGGAGACAAGCCCACAGCATGTGACCCCTCCGTGCATCATGCCGCGCGGGGCCACCCACCCTCTGACAGAGCGTCCTGAAATACATGTCTGCTAAGCGTTCACAATTATTCACAAAGTCTACAGATCTCTCAAAATATTCAGGAGGAGTCGGAACATCTCCTTCTTGAATGCACAGAACCCACGAGCAAGCGCCATGTCGTTCACACCAGCTTGTGGTTGTGGGGAGCCTAGACGCTAGAGTGCGTCAAACAAGAAGTTGTGCTCTGTAACAAGTCTAGGACATGCCAAATCAGTGGGGTTCAACGTCACTTTAAATCTTATAAGTCACACATTACGGAGACGCGGTGAGTCTGATCTTGTATAAACATGTAGGAGTACGCACTGCCCCAGTGCTTAGGCGATGCAGCAGGGACACATCTGGCCTGCTCAGTCCCTTCGCCACACATTACTGATGAGGTGGGGACCATAAAGGAGTGAAAACAGCTGGCCACGGCTTGTTTTAGACTATGCTGGGGATCTATAGGTGCCTTTTTGTGGACCTGAGTTCTAAGGCGCTTCGAGCAAGTCTATCAGCCGTTTCATTTCCTGCTAAGCTTACATGCGACAGAAGCCATTTAACATTTGTGGTAAACCCGAGGCTGCGCAGTTTTTTTAAGGAGGCGTAATGAACTGCACGTGTACTTCTTCAACACATAGCCTTGCCGCAACAGCAGCAGAGTGGGCTTACTGTCCGACAGCACTACAAATTGCTGACCCCGGCAAAACTTTATTTTCTTAAGCCTGCATCAATGGCCGTACTCTCGCACACCGTTTACGAGATGACACAGTGAACGAGCCCAAGACGGCTTCAGGAACGGAATCACAAACTCTGTTGCGCTTGCTCCCCGCTTCATATCCAACCATCAGAGAAGATTTTTTATGTGTTGACCATACCCTCGTTCCAAGTATTGAAGTACCAACGACTGCGCTTCCGCTTCAAGTGCAGATCTCTTGTTGTGAAACTGGAGAATTGTCAGCTGGCATTCCAGCTTTTTGCATGACCATGTTAGCTCAGTTCCCTGCCTGCCTTTGGGAAACTCCAGGACAAGAGGACGAGTAGTATTGAGTGCCATGAAAGCATGTGACTCCGTGCCGTCACCCAAGGCGTATTAGAAGTGCTCGACCTGCGCTAGATTAACTTAGTCGACAAAACTGCCTAAGTGGTCGTTGAGAAGCGTGAAGACAAAGCAGCAGTAGCCCAGACCCTCACCGCTGCTTTTGAAGATACTTCTTGGTTGATGTTAGCTATCGGCTAATAACAGCCATCTATGGTGTTGGTGCATGTGACGACATATGAAAGTTGCGTGCAGCTTCAAAATGGGAGAGGGGAAGGCCTCTGTTTCAAAAGAGAGTGCCTGAGGAAAACGTAATTTCGTGCTCCATTTGCGAATGCGAAGCGCCATGCACGAATGCAAAATGGGCTGATATGTTCACCGGAGCCTATGCTATTTTTCCACCGAGATAGAGGGTTGGTTTAGGGCCCCGTTAAAGCAAAAAAAAGTAAAGTTCCGTGGAATCGTGGGACCACACTATGCTATTTTTTTTTCATGTAACAGCACAGATCTGAGGAAAATCTAATCTGCTGTTGTGGTACAGTGGCTGTGGCATTTTTCTTTTGCTCATGAGGTCACTAGTGAGATTCTCACTGGTGGCGACCGCGTTAAGGTGGACGAGGAGTGCGGAAAGGCTGCTGCGTCCTCCTTTGTATGAATGTTAAAAAACCCCAGGTTGGTCAAAATTACTCTTTGGCCTCCTCTATACGCCGGTATCTCTCGTATCCATAGGCTGACTTGGCACTGTAAACGCGAACATTAACAATATCTAAAATTTTTGTAGGAAGAAAAGTTGCCTCGAGAAACAGACTTTCGGTACACATGGTTATAGTATTGACGCTCTGGATGCTGCAAATGCTTATTGTTATTGCAGAGACGAATTGTTTTAGTTACCACTATACGCGACAATAACAGTAGCAACGTGATCCAGGTGTTCAGGAAGTGCACTGATGCTTTGTGGTCGCTGCTGGTGTGCTCCTGTCGTAACGTATGCATCATTTGCGTTTGTACAGTTTGTATTATTCATAACTGGAGCACGTTATAGACGCTTTAAGGGTGTTTTAATTTCATGTGCCGATTATGCAGATCGGAAGCCGGATGTTTCAGAAAGAACAGGAACCATAGTAGCACACGTCTGCATCAGAAATTTTAACGTTCTCTAAGCATGCCCTAGTTATGGCTAAGTTCGACTGTGCATCAAAATATACTTTGCAATTAGAGGAGGAGGATGTTTTTGAGAATCTGTCCAGGAATACATATGGGTGATGTTATGCGCATCAAAAGGTGACTTACAGCTCTGTTTATGCTATTTCAAGACGCAAGATTTGAATTTTTAGCACATTTCAGCAGTGTTGGTGTTGTGGGGAGGGCTGTGGGTTTGGAAATTAATGGCTTTCTTTTTGCTATGCCAGAAATTATCTCGCCCAAGGGAAGTTATATTTATTTTGAGGTGGGCAACCTTAAGGCATAGTAAATAAAAGCGTATATATAAAGATACAACTCCTGACTGTGCAGGAAATACAGTAACGCTCTGTAATGAGAGTTATTTTCAATCCACTTGCTGAAGTCGTCGTACCAGTCACTGCAGATCCCAAGATTTCAGAGGAACGGCTTCTGGATATGACATGTTCCTGAGGCAACTTCAAACCGGGTGGTACAAATCGGTCTTTTGTTCATTTTAAAGTAGTAGTAGGAGCAAGTTATGAAGGAAACCTCGAGGTTTCACTCATTCGAAAGTGTACAGGGGTTTCTGCGGCACTTTAGAAACACGTCGCACGTCGTTCTTGTTTACGTAGGCACACTGAGTGAACCATGCACACGTGACCATGTAGCGGGTAAGGCCGCGGAGACGATCGTGCAACGGACAGTTAGGAACGACGAGTAGAAATTTCTCTGTGCTGTGATAAAAATTTCTTTTGTACAGGACGCCATTTCTCATCACATACGATGACAATCCCCGGCAGAAAACTCGCGGAACATGGACGGGGTGTCCCTCAAGGTGCCTGATGAGTAGGAGCAACTCGGCGTCAGACTGCTGGTGTTTGGCCATCTCAGATGTAGTCACGGCTCCTAGAAACGGGAATTCGTCTCCATCGTTTACAGGAGCAGATTCGACCGGAGCACGTGATAATAGCTTCACAATATGTTAAAGTAAGTTCACTTTCGTATGTTGGAGCCCACTTACGAGGTAGTTAAGTGTGTGAACTTCCCACCTTGTCAAACAGGAGCGGATATCGCTCTCTGAAAATTAATCCTTACGTACGTGGTCTTCATGGTCTGGCCACCTTAAATAGTGCATAGAGTTTGCTGCTAAAGTTACTAGAGGGAACTTTAGCAGTGTGATCGCTCAGCTGCGATGGGAATGACGGGTAGTACATTGATTTGTATAATCTTTGTGCGTACGGCTTGATAAACTCTTGTGTATTTATTTATTACGCTTTACTTGCTTTTATCGGCATGAATTTTTCAAGTGAATAAGTTTTTTCCAAGCTCCAGAAGGCTAGAAATACGAAATATTGTCACGTAGTAGTGACGGCGAGAAAGAAAACACTGCAGTAAAACTGTGAATAGCTTCACTAACTTTTTATTGGGCGAACCTGTGCGCACAAAAGCAAGTTGCACTGAAAACACAATGGTAGAGGCGAACACAGTCGGCGATGGTCGAAATTTGCCAAGCGCGTCGGCTTTTATACACGAGCCATCGAAAGTTCCAGAGTAATTGTTGGCGCCCGCGTCTTTTCGGGAAAGTACTACTAAATTCGCGTCGCGTGTACACTCAGATTACACAAGGTTTAATGACAACAGACAGCGGATAGAACCATTAATAACATTCAAGAAATTTCCGATACATGCAGGTGCGTCCTGCGCTGGGCGATAACGTTTGTTAGCCAAAGAAAAGCGGTCACCGAAGAACGAGCACACGCGTCAATATTTCGTTGAATATGATAACCTTACAAAATCACAAAGTGGTTTGAAAGTTGAAGGACGAATTAAGTGTACGCGAATTATTGTTCTATTTGTCATTTCCATGCTGGTTGGACTACCACACTTACACCTCTTGTAGACCTCAGTGCCATATTTCCCTATCATGATGAGAAAAATGGGAACCGTGGGGTCATATTTTTGGTAGCCACAAGCGTATGAAGCCAGCAGATAATAATTCCGTCTAGTATTTTTTTATACAGATGCAGCAACTGCTTGAACGTACGTTCTAGCAAGAAGGCTCTCGCAGCGGTGCCTTAATCGACATTAGCAACCCAGCTGATGTGTTCCCTTGTGATGTCGCGATGTCTTAATTAGAGTAACTTGGCTGTGCGGTCGGCTTAGGGCCGTATTTATTACAAGCAGCAACATCAGGGACAATTTTGGTTTAATTTAGCTAACCCGATTTTTTTAGGATTAATCTGGCGAAACTATGGGCTGGCGATCAGTAGGACGTGCTACATGGTTTATAGGCGTAAGGAGGCAAGTGCTTTGAGGTCGGAGTTCCAGGCAGTGACCACGTAGACCTCCTAATGAGTACGCACATCGACTTTTAAAAGTCCGCCACTACGGCGCCGTCTTGTACAGTCACAAATCGGGCGTTGCAGTTTATTATCCATGCTAAAAAGGCTTGAGCTGCACAATATAGAATGTGCCAATTTTAAAGCCTGTTCTTATTGTGACCAGCCCTTTTAGTTTATAATTAAGGGTGTAAGGGTATGCTGCGCCCCAAACGAATGAGTGATCACTTCGGCTTTACTGCAAGAATATGCTTGGAGGCCTTTATATTTATTTCGCACCAATTCAGGTGCTGCAGAGCGACCACCTGAACATAACTCTATCCAGACCAACGTTGATACTCCTAACTTGCGACTGCTCCTAGTCTTCTTGGCACCATTTGTTTAGCTGGTGCAACGAAATGGTTTGGATGCGGGCACACAACGCTAAAAACGAAGGGAACAGCTTTTAAAGTTGAATGCAGGTGTACTTGCTCCTTCTTCTTTCTATTGGAGAGTCTCAAGGCGCAGAGCAAACCAGCCCGAGTTACTAAGGCAGGAGCACAAGAAAGACAGAGGACAGAAAAACGCGATACAAGTGGTAAACAAATCACACAAAGCGTTGCATGCTACCAAGACAGCTTGTGCTGTACGCTCGACTATAAGCGCGCTCCTGACGGATGTGTAAGTCTGACCTTCGGCTAGCTTGTGGCGCGCTATCGAACTCCCGCTTTTAAGGTGCAGCCCCAGGGCGTCGTGTATTCGAGCGCTTTATTTTCTTTTAGTTGTTCAATGACGTCGGGATGGGGGAGCCGAAATTAGGGGTGGGTATGCGGCAGCCGTCCCAGACGTTTGTATGAGATACCGTGCAGATATTGCCCATATAGTCAAGCACAAAAACGGCATATAATCGGTGTTACAGATGTCATGAACACAAATTTATGGAGTGGCACTCGTCATATAACCCTGCGGACCTATGTGTATGTAGACGCCACTCATATAAACGATTCCAGAAGCATACCGTCGAGCCAAGAAGCTCGTCTTGTTAAAAACATTTCACCTTAAAAAAATCACCTTAAAAAAATTCAGTGCCATTCTGCTCTGTGAAGGTGGATGACCAGCGAAGCTATGTATGTGGGCCCCTTAATGGCGAACTGTTCATTGCCATGCGTCAAACGCCGTGTGCACATAAATTGAAGGCGAGCCGCATCTAGTCACTCCACCATGATGTTGAGCCTCGAAAGATGACGAGACACCGAGGCGTATATATACCCATGTATTGCTGAAAAACGCTCCACGACACACCTATTCCTAACCAATTCCGGCATGTAGAACAGACGCGCGCCTCACGGCACTCTGAAGACACACACTGCTTCACTGTGGCCCAGGCGATCGTGCGTTGGTCGATGTCCCGCACTGCAGTAATGGTTGTGAGGTCACTCGAAAATCACAAGCAGACACACACAACACAGGACACAAAAAATTGGGTCCCCCCAAACTACCTCTGTAACCTGGTCGTTGCTCTGGTGAAATATTCTAAGTTTGCGGGATCGGGGCCACATCGTCGGTTCGCGTTTCTTTCCGCCTCGTGGTCCTGGCGGGCAGCACGCTTAACGGACCGCCACCACGGGAGAGCGGAAAGAAAAGAAAGGAGATACGCAAGCGCTTGGAACGCTGACAAAGAGAGGGTGGTGCGAACGTAGACATGGCCGACGCAGGTCAAAGTGTAGTATCTGTTCTTATCAGCTTATTATCTGATACGGGTTGTACTTGAACCTAAGATATTAAACTTATTTTTGGAAGTTGGCGGAGTGCTTAAAGCCTACTTCAGCTCCACCATGGGTCGGCCTGGTATTCTATCATCTTTGGGAACGGTCTATGTATAGGGAGAAATCTCGATTTACATGGCTCGATAGACGCGCACAATTTTCGCGAGAACCTTGTCATACACAGCGTCGCTGTAGAAATGTACTTTACGAGACGGTCGTCAAATACCAGCGTCCAAGAAAAAAATCAAGGGACGAACCTGGAAGAAACATACACAACGCTGACTTCCTACTGGTATTTATTTCACAGAGAGTGCGCATTTATAGTCGGCACAGCACAAACAAAGAAAGAGAAACCGTGTACACCTTGCGCTGTAACACCTCTTTTTTTCGTGAAGAAAGATAAGGGGTGCGCTCACATTGCTCACCAAGCGTGTCAATCAGATCTGCTTCAACGACTTCTCTAGTCATCGGTTCACCTGCTTTATTTGACGACACAACATTGCTAAAATTTCAGAGCACACTCACAACGAGCACAGTGATGGGGCAGATTAGTTTGCTTGTATTGTTCTACATTGTACTTGTGCTCTGATAACCTAGAGGACAGGCAGACAGTAGGGACGACACAAGACAATAGTGCCGCTGCAGCATGAATTTAATTGCTCGGCTATGCTCGGGTATCCATTCGGAGAACAGATACAAGAAATTGAATAGTAATACAGCACCATGGCACCGGCAGTGATAAGTTCTCACGCTATCTGTGGGACAAAGTTTGGCGTACCAGTCTCAGTAATATTTTGTATGTCGGTAATGACCGTTGGAAAGAAAAGGAAAACGAAATAATCAATGTCATCGCATTGCAGAATATCAATGGCGTGTTAATCTCTGCTGCGGGGATCTGGTTTTACTTAGTCTACTCATGTGATTTTTTATATTTGATACACTGAGCCTCCTTCTCTTTGTCTCCCGTTGCTCGTGTTTTGTGCTAACCTGCCTTCCGCCGCACCAGAGAACGCGATATACAATGTTGAAAAAGTGCTTTATAATCCTGTTCATGTATATAAGAGTAATACGGATGTGGATGCGTAGTAACATGACCGAGTCCGTGAAATAAGATAAGCTATGTGGATTGTGGCGTGCTGCGGGTTGCCTTGTAAACGAGTCACATGAAGAACAAAAAAACGAAGGAACGTCAGCGGTAGCCAAGGAAAACACGAGCTTTCCGATTAGTTCGACTCTTTATGTTCATGGCCAACTGGTTTCAATTCGATCTCTTCACCGACCTTGCTAGAAGTAAAATGAGCCGATAATAAATCAACGATACGCGAGAGGACAAAGCCATTTTGGACAGCGAAGCCTCTCCGTTGTCCAATTTACTGCTTGTTGTGAGGTTTCTTTCGAATGGTTAGACCGGAAATGACATGGGTCTACTTTCGGCGGTGCGCTTCCGGGGACATGGGTCTTTCGTTGGCGTTATTATGTTGTTTCGTGGTTGTCTACTGCTAATCGGACACTCGCCGTCAGCGTTTATTGTGTTGAACAGAGAATTGCTAGCGCAGAATACACTGCGATCTTTGACCAATTTTAGACCTAGTGACGCTTGTTATGTGCGAAAAGTCTGAAGAAAAGGTCACTTCGGAAACTAAAAAGAAAAAAGAAAAGCAGTCGAGTTTCAGTGCGCCGTAATGATGAACTTCACAAGAAGAATGAGTATGACGCGATACAAATAAAATAGTATTCAAGACAATAATGACGGTTCCAATAGCAGTACTTGAGCTGTTCAATGGCAAGACATGTAACTGTTCGCTTGAACGGCGATGTCCGGGTGGATTTTAGGCAACACCAAAGTTCTCGACTTAGGAGGCGTCTACTGAGGTCGACGGAACGTGTCGATAGACATTGTGGCATATTATATGAGATATTAACGTACTTTATATACACCTATAATAACCTCGCGTCACATCGCCGACTGAAAGCTGTGGAAACACACACAATCGCCAAAAAGAAAACGAAGAAATACGCGTCAAATTCTTCTAGAACAAGCAGAATGCGTTTATCGTATATCGTTGGTTGAGCATCGCCGTGAGAAAACCTACAGGTGTTACAAAGCCTTCGAACACAATCACTCAGAGAATACGTGATGGCTGTTTTGCAGTGAGTGCCCATGGAATTTGGTTGGGTACTGCACGGATATGCACAGGAAAAGGAAATTATTAACACGAAACCAGAGCAGGATCTGTGTTCATGCATTTTAAATACAGGCACGGCTTACATATCTACTACATGAGGATGCGGATAACACAGTATTCCCTCCGAAAAGAAAGAATCAGACGGACAATCTGCTAAAGCATAAAAGATGTCTTCGCGAACTAGTCCTGATATGAATGTACGTCGGGTTGAAAACCGTTGGTAGTTAAGCAGTTTGTGCTTATTTTAATTTCACAAGATGCTTTTCTTTCCCAACCACAAATATTTTTGTTGAGCTTGAGCACGAACATGTTTGCCTTCAGTGAAAAAAAAAGAACACTGAAGAATAACGTAATTAACGCTGCATAGCTCCTCTTCACTGATGCAAAAGGACGAAGAAAATCCATGCAAAAAATGACAATCGCACATAAAAAAAGGGACGGAGCAATGTGAATGCAAAGCTTTGTACATTTAGATTCTGACTCAAAAACGCCGCATACATGTAGTAGTAAACAAACTTTTTTTGGATATATTTCTGCGGCTCGATTGCGCAGAAATCTTACGGAAAAGGTAACCAGGTTTTGCGTTTTACATTTTTTTTCGCATGTTATGCGATTCTCCACTGACAAAGGCGTTAACATCTACGACCAGATGTTCTTCACATTGGTGACGTCACGCCAGACCGACGGAGAAATTTCACGGTGATGTGGCCTCCTGTTTTTTGTTATGGCGTCATTTCTACTTTACGACAGCTTTCTTCAAGAAAAGACGCACATCTGGTTGGAAGTGAACAGCAAGGGCAATCCGATAACAGAATTTTTCTCAATGCTTCTCTTTAGTATTCGCTTGGCTCTGCACGACTTGTTGCATCCTGTACAATACAACGAGTTCAGTCCCAGAAACTTCGAATTTACTTAGGTCTTGCTCGAAATGCTTCAACCGCAGCAGCTATTGCAATCGCTAAAGACCGACATTGCAGTTCACGTGTCTGCTAATGGTACATATAAGGCCCTTTGCCGGGACTCCTCGCCATCATGCAACATTTCTACCTGCGGACGGACCACACCGCATTTTGCCGCATGATATCTGCGCATCGTGAGTCATTACCATATTGCTTCACATTTTCTGCAAGATGTTCGACTCCTATTTGGTGATTAATTCAGCTAAATATCTACCTGACAACACCTGGTGTACAAAAAGAAAGCAGACCTGTCATCGTCGGCTCCTAAACGGCTTAACTTACTCTTCTTACATGAGAAGTGCCGGGACTGCACAAACATATACACCAACGGCACCGTCGTAACGAACAGCTTTATCAAACCTCCGTCACCCAAGCAGAACTCGCCACTATCAAAATGAAAGCTTAAATCTTGACAACCTCGTCAGCTGTGGAACTTTGAGCGCTTCATGTTGTACTTCGCTTTATTAATGACAAACCGACACATAAATGGCCGACTTTCTGCGACTCGAAGGCGGCATTGCAATGTTTACTGTAAGGCCTTGCGGTTTAGTCTGCCCTTTCTCCCTTCTTCCAGCGCAGGGTAGCCAACCAGACTCTTGACTTGTTAACATCCCTATCCCTGCCCTCCTTATATATATATATATATATATATATATATATATATATATATATATATATATAGTTGAATAAACGAAGGAGCGAGCACACTTACGAAAATTCCATATTTATTGTTGTAACGTTTCGGCCGTCGCACGGCCTTCGTCAGAATATATATATATATATATATATATATATATATATATATATATATATATATATATATATATATATATATATATATATTTTCGCGGTGCAGTCTGCTAGTCTGCTTAGGCAGCTGGTGTTTGAAATACGCTCATCCCTACTTCTCGCTATATCCTGCTTCCGCTTTCTTTCTCTTTTTATTCCCCTTCACCCTTCTCACCGTGCCGGATAGTCAACCGGAACTGCCTCTGGTTAACCTCTCTGCCTTTCTATGCATCCTTTTCTCTCTATCTCTCTCTACAGAAGAGATAACCACTTGTCTGAGAAGGAACACAAAGTTACATTTCAGTGGCTACCATGTCACTGTGGTGTTACCGGCAGTGAACGTGGCTCTCAATCTGCCCATTGAGCTCATTCAGCGAACCGCCACACCATAACAACCCACTTTCTAGGACACCTGCTGCAAAAAAGCTCCACATACTTCCACGTCAAAGCACAACATCTGAATGGAATGAACGAAACTTCGGGCGTGTCTGATTATATTTTGTGGATCCTACTTTAAGCCTTCGATTTCCATCAAGACTTCACCAAAGAGACGCAACCCTCTTATGTAGGCTATGGCTAATGGTCGCGTTTACCAATTGCTACGCGTTCCGCACAGAGATGGCCGACATTGTAGCCTGAACCTCTATGGCTACGAGGAAGCATTAAGCCACGTTCAATGCCAGTGACCGAAGTAGAGTGTTGGACGACCGGTTGGACGAATCGGTTGGACGACCGGCTTCTGTTGGAAGAAAGAGTTCTACAGTGTCGGCGGGAACTATCAACGCATCAGAAGACCATGCTAGCGCGACTTCACTTCGTTCAAACCATCGACCTGAGTGAATACCTCTAACTTAACAAATTAATTGTTCGATATCCAAAATTATTTATTTTTGCTAGGTGATTTCAATTTTCCAAACAAAGTGTGGCAAAATGGTGTTTTCTCCCTTAAGCAGTCATCTTCCGAGTGCGCCCATCTTTTATACATATGCGCCGATTTCAATCTAACCCAGCTGATTCATGAACCTACACGCACTACCAGCACTTCCCCTAATACTTTAAATCTCTCTTTTTTTTACAATAGTTACCGATTTGGTCTGTCTTCCAATATACCTTAAACGAATCAGTGTTAGCTTCTGCACTTGACACTTAAGAACAAAGTTCGCTCCAAGAAAGTCGTTAAAACTATATGTGATTACAATGCCGCCGATACGCCATCCATTATAACTGAAGTAGGATCATTCATTACTGACTACACACTAAACTTTTCTCAACGTACCATTGAAGAGAACTGGTTATTGTGCAGGAACAAACTGCTCACACTAATAGATCGCTATGTGCCTAAAAGAAAGATTGGTTCGAATCCTGCCTCACCATGGTTTACTGAAAATCAGCGCCGCCTACGCAAAAAAAAAAGACGCGTATTTTTTGACGCGCCAAAGCAACTAAACATTCCGAACACTGGCAGCATTTCATCGCATTCACGCTGAATACGCTATCGCTATTACAAATGCAAAATAATTTTTCGATAACACCCTCCCATCACTTCTGCAATCTAATCCACCTAAATTCTGGAATAGTGTTGGTGGCAAAGAAAGCAGAGTAATCCAGCTAGCCCGGTGTACTGACAATGTCGCGATCCCTCCGAACCAGCGCTATTTCGTTTTAAATTATGTATTTGCTTCCGTATTCCACAAATGTGCTCCGGCTGCTCTACCGTCTGTAACTCATTGCTCTTATTTAGCAATGAATTCGGTTACTATAGATTGGGTCAGAACACAAAAATTAATTGGAAGCCTGCAAATATCTTCTTCATCAGGTGGAGATTCAATCAAGTGTGAAGCGCTGAAACTTACTGAACCATATTCTTCCATTATGCTTTCGATGTCCTTTTCGCAGTCTGTAGGTTCCTCCAAGTGGTTGGAGGCTTGGCATGGTTGCTCTGGTCCCTAATACAGGTAACACTAATTCTCCCGATAACTATATCATCCTATATCATGCACAAGTATACCATGTAAAATATTGGAGCATATTATACCTTCTCATCTGATGGATTTTCTTGAGTGTAATTTCTTTTTTCAGACCGAACAACACGGTTTCACCAAAACATTGTCATGCGAAACAGAAATGATATGTTTTACTAATGACCTATTTACCCGCACTCACATGGGTTTTTATGTAGACTGTGTGTTCTTGGACTCTGTGAAAGCTTTCAACACTGTTTCACATGATTTCTTCATTCTTAAACTTAGTATGCTTAACATTGGCCCTAATGTACTGGACTGGATTAAAAGCTTTCTATCTAATCGAACCCAGTACGCTTCTGCTGAAGTCTGTTCATCCTCTCACACCTCCGTAGCATCCGATGTACCCCAGGAATCAGTATGTCCTCTTCCTGATTTACAATACCGACCTCAATAAATACATTTACCATTCAACTATCAGGATTTTTGCAGATGACCGCGTCACTTATCGCAAAATAACTAATCACGCTGATTCTGATAAGCTTTAAGACGAGCTTACAAGCATATCACACTGGTGCGATGATTGGGCCATGCGACTAAAGGTTAATAAATGTAAAACCATGTGTGTATCACGTCACACCAACAACACTGACAGCCTTCATGCTTACTTCACCACACTTCCTTTGAATACGTCAACTCGTACAAATACCTAGGTGTTCATATTTCGCGCAACTTATCGTGACATGCGCATATCGAACACGTCACTAACAACACTAACCGGGTTCTTGAATACTGCTGCTCCTCTGCCGATAAAGCTAACCCTCAACAAAACAGTAGTGCGTCAAAAGCTAGAATATGCATCCACAGCATGAGATCCCTGTCAAGTCACACAGATAAACACAATAGAATCCATTCAAAATTGTGCAACACTTTGTATCTTATCTAATTATTTCCTTTACACCAGCATCACTTCCATGAAAAACGCACTTACCTTACAGCGCCTTTCATTGCGCCGTAAATGTTTCAGTCTGTGTCTTTTCCACAAAATGTGTCCCTATAATTCACTATTAAAGGATCATCTTATTCCTCGCCCTTCATAAATTTCATCCCGCTGTGATCACATGTTTAAAGATGGTGTTCCATTTCTTTTTAAAATGAACATGTCATCATCATTTTATTTCCAAAGCAACTGCTGACTGGAACGACCTTTCTCCCTTCATCGCTACCATTTCTGACGTTGGAAATTTCAAGACTACTGTATATTCGGCCATTTTTAAAGCTCATTAATGCATAATTAATAATGTTGTTTTTGTGCTTACCACTCCTTTCTGTAATGCCTTCGGACCAGGAAAGTATCCGAAAAAAAATATAAGAAATGGCCTTCCTTTGCTTGCTCTCTCTCGCTCCTCTTTAACACCACTATATTCCCCACCTCAGTGCAGGGTAGCAAGCCGGAAACTCGCGTTTCGTTGACTTCCCTGTTTTTCCTTTCTAACTAGTACTCTCTGTCCAGTGGATGGTGGCTTGCGGCATCACTGTTAGTACTAATGCATTCTCCTTTCTCCTGTTACCTTCCTTCCAACTTTGTTCGTGGGGCTTACTTCACAAACATTAATTCATGTATTTCGCCGTGCGTTTGATCATCATTAAGGAAGCGGGCTGCATAGCTCTAACAAAATAAAAACATAGAGAAGACGATCATAAATGCACTATGGATCATTTAGTGCTTGGTGTCGGCTTTCGCTGCTGCCTGATTAAAGCTATAATGCGCGACTTACATTTCTTCATAAAGAAGAAACTACTTCACAGCCTTGAATCGTGTGCTTGTTTTTTAATTTGACCATTGCCTAAACCCTTTCTTCTCCTGCTAGAAAGGAACAAGAACAGTACCTCTTTAAATGCACTGTTCAAAGTCGATATAAGGCGCATGAGTATTTTAAACCTCCAAGAGTGGCTGTTCTTAGAAAACATCAGGCAGCTCACACACCATTGTTACAGGTCAGTTATTTGGGCCTTCATTTTACGAATGATACTTGTAAAGCACTGCGATGGGCACTATCCTCACAAGTCACTGCGCATCGCAAGCATTACAATACCTCTCTGGATTCTTCAGATGAAAGCGTCCTCTATCTGCGTTACGCTCTGGTGACTTGAGCAAACCAAGCTTTTCGCCCGCCACGGACTGCAATGTGTGCGAATGCAAAGCAAGGCCCAGTAGAAACGGATTCCAAACAAAGGTGGCAGCAGGCAGAGGTGACGTCAGCTATTGCGTCACGGTTCGTCGAGTACCCCGCGTGCAGTGGAGCGCGCGCTGGGACGAGGGTGGTGGCGTTGCCGTTTGGAATTGCTTTAAGAATCTGCCGACTCCAGCACCACGCGGGGCTTAAACGCCACGCCCCAGGGCTCTTGGCAAACTCACGCTTGCACAGCTCGCGCTCCCTGGCACCGCTCCACAAATCACAGATGCTCTTTCATCTTTGTTTCAAAGCTCAGTTTTGCCATTGTTTACTTGTTTGCTGAAACGTGACACAGCCCTTGATGTAGCGGTGGAATCAAGTCGGAGCCCGATGGGAGGAACGCTTTAAGTTTCCCGTGATTGAGTATGGGAGTGCACGCTTGTCAGCCTAAGGAGCACCAGATGACGCTGTGCTATTAAAGAACCCCAGGAATGTGAGCGATAATTTTAATTTAGGAAACGAATAGAGGTAGCACCTTGAACATTCATTTGAGTGAGTCTTACTGTATTGGACTGTCTCTGCGTGGCACTTCTTTTGTGTTGTACCTGTGCACCATTTCAGTGTTATGCTTTTCTATTATAAAATTCCGCGTAAGTCCAAATGGGGTTCATATTTAATAAGAGCTATGCGCGATCATTCTCATGTGGCGCATTGATTGAACCAAATAACTATACCAAGCTTCCGTAGCTGATGTTCGGACACAAGCACTGCCGTGCTTGTATCCTGCGTTATAATGTACAGGTACGCAGTGCTTGCTTTGATTGTCATTCTTTTGTCTCCTTTTTGTCTTTCCCGATTTGTGTTCTCGACTGTGGTATAGCCGGTAATACAGTGTCCTACATTCCAATTTGTAGGGCCAGACAATGAAATCTTCCTTACCTCAGTAAGGAAGCCTTCATTGCGGTGAGGCTACCTTATGTCACTCTGAAAGCTTCCTTACTGAGGGGCCCTCGGTGAAGGCTTCCTTGGTGCTTCCTCAGCATAAGGTAGCTCCATAGCTACCTTCATGCGTCCTTACGCCGCTCCTGGGCCTGAAAGAGCGCTTCACCTCACTGCTTAACCACGTGGCATTCGCTTGCGCATGCGCACTGTCGCCTACCTGCGGAGAAGCGTGAGCACGGTACGTCTTGCCAGGCATGTTCGTTTCAGTCACGCGTGCGGCATGAAAGCATTGCTAGGCGTTGCTAGGCGTTGCAAGACGCCGGCGTGCCAGCGTTGCTGGAGCACATCAAGTTTTGCACTGTAATGCGCAACTTTTTTTTAACTTTAGTAAACAAAACTAGAAGAAAGTGTCCACGCTTCTCTATATTAGCTATTAAATTTAAAGATTGTGCGACGATACAACATTTTTAATAGGATAAGGGTGTTCGCGGAAAGATTTGAAGAGATAATGTCGGACCCAAGCACGCGGCAACCGCTCCTTAGTTGAGGACGGGTGAAGGGAGTTTTCAGAGTAGGCTTGCTTCCTCCGTCGGTCCTTCGCTGTAAGGAGGCCTCACGTAAGGTTAGGAAGCGCTGGAAGGAAAGGAACGTTTTATTGTTTGGGCCAAGCTACCTTCATGCGTCCTTACGCCACTCCTGGCCCAGAACGAGCGCTTCGCCTCACTGCTTAACCACGTTACGTTTGCTTGCGCATGCGCGCTGTCGCCCACTTTCGGAGAAGCGCGAGCATGGTACGTTTTGCCGGGCACGTTCGTTTCAGTCGCGCGTGCGGCATGGAAGCCTTGGTAGGCGTTGCTAGGCGTTGCACGACGCCGGCGTGCCAGCGTTGCTGGAGCACATCAAGTTTCGCACTGTAATGCGCTACTTCTTTAGGTTTCGTAAACAAAACTAGAAAAAAGCGTCCACGCTTCACTATATTAGCTCATCAACTTAAAGATTGTGCGACGATACAACCTTTTTTATTGAATAGTGGTGTTCTGGTGTTCGCCTAAAGCTTTTAAGAAATAATCTCGAACCCAGGCATGGCGGCAACCGCTCCTTACGTGAGGACGGGTGAAGGGAGCTTTCAGAGTATGCTTGCTTCCTCCATCGGTCCTTCGCTGTAAGGAGGCCTCACGTAAGTTTAGGAAGCGCTCGAAGGAAAGGAGCGTTTTATTGTTTGGGCCTTATTTACCCAATGAAGAAGTGACGCCGTTTCATTATTTTTCTAATAAGTTATTGGTATGAACAACATCCACAAAAGAATAAGAGAGGGGAACAATGGATAATGCATTCACCTTACGCTACAACTGAACCTACATGAAGTGCCTACTTTGTTCTGCGTAGGTGTTGAGAAATCAGAAAGCTCACAGGGTTTTATGCACATAGGAAAGTTACCTCTTCATTCATCCGGCCCATTGCTTGAAAGCTTAATCAAATGTTTTACTTAGTATATAGTCTGCAGCGAACGGAAGGAAGAAAGCATCGATGATTTGCAATAAATGTTTCAGGAAACTAAGGTGCATAAACCGGCATAAATATTGACTCGATTCTGTAAAATTTATAACTATACTTGCGTAAGGAATAAAATTCCGCGCCACTATGTGGGTATCGTCAGTTTGGCTTCCCTTGGTGTTCTTGGTCTATCGACAATCTCCTCAGCAGTTAAAGCCATATGTTTGCCAAGGTCGGTTGGGTAAGTTTGTGATGTTACCGGACCTTGGAAAAGTGGGCAGTACTCCGTATTTAAATGAATTTCAGTGCTTTGGCGGCGCGTCTTCCCTGCAAAATCTTCGACCCGTCGTCTGAGGGGCGTATCAAGCTTCTCGGACAACGAGAAGCGAAAGAGAAAAGCATAGGAATGTTTTTTGAGGAAAACAGTGTTCAGCAATCGACAACTTCGTGCTTTCTTGCATTGATGTCATGTTGAGACGGAGACTCCACAGTTACTTTCTATACTTTCTCCGCACCTTTGAAACTGTGGGGTATCATTGATCCTTCTGTCTGCAGAATTCGCTGCGCCTCCCTTTATCTCGGCTGCGAAGCGGAAAAGTGTTTACATTCGCGGTCCATGGCACTCGAAGCGAGTCGAGGAAGCGTGAAGCTGGAAATACCGAAGGAAACCACCATGCAGAAGGAGGCGTACGCCTTATAGTAACAAAAATAAAGAAAAACACAACAGCGCAGTATAAAACGAATGCAAACTTATGCAAACTTTGGAGCTGCGCTCCGTCTGGTATTCCTTCGTACACACGCAACTAGAATGTCGATTTGGAGTCCTAAGGCAGTCAGATGCTTTCTAAACTTTCCGGAAGTCGACTTTGGCAGTTCACTCTTACGGATATTTTTTCACGCACCTTTGTCACCTTAGGTAGTCAGGAAGATACGCAACAGAAAAGATCTTATTGCCATAGCAAATACCTGAGAAGTAAGAGGCACGCCTTGAGCCCCAACTGGAATGCTTTCTGCAGTGGCTGGGAGGCGCGATCTCGGCTTGCAATGTTAAATCTTCCTGACTTGCTAGATGCTAAACACTGTCCGTAGAAATGCTATGGAGGACAACAAAATACACGTGGATGTCTTCTGCATTCCAAACAAAGACCAAAGCGCTACGCGGCAATCCAAATGTGCTGACCAAGGAAAAGCAACGCATGCAACTTTTTTTTTTGAGGAGCATGGTAAATGTACAATATTGGTACATGTGACCTTTCGGACGAAGCAGGAGAGCGTAAAAAGGCTTCGTATGATCAATATTGAGCGCGGTGCTTTTAAGCCCGACAGGTTTAAAGTAAGCCTGCCCATACACAACGATATATCTGGCCATAGGCGCACTTCACAATAGAAATTTCATTCGCAGCTGAGCCGTTCCTTCCTCAAAAGTATTCAGGGCCGCATATTGTGATCATCGTCCCCTGCCTATTAAAAGCTTATCTGCCACTGCTTCGGTAATCTGCAGATGTCGCGAAAGAACTGTGCAGATCCAACACACATGTTGGAGTCTTTGTAACACAGTAAATTAAATGCTTTACAACTAACGGCGATGCATAATTTTTGTTTACTTTCATCCTATACAACGAGTAAGCTCGTAGAATGTTTACGTTTATCTACCACAAGGGTCACAACTTTATCGGGATGCATACACTGCTTCGCTCACAAGCTAAGTTGCATTTCAAACTAATTTATATGGATATACAATGTGAGACGTATACGTGGTGATGTCACAGAGACAAATGCAATATACGATGCTTGTTGAGGGGATAATGGTGAAGACACGTGTATGGGAAGAAAATTGTCACGTAAATCAAGCAAGATTTACGGATTATGTACCTCCTGTGTCACAGTAGGACATACCTATTCTGAAGTATCGGCGAAGAATGCGAATACACGCAGTTGCATAGCAAGAGGCAAAATAAAGTAAGCTCAGTAAACCTAAGCAACTCCCTCTTCCAGCACCCCATAGAAATCTAAAGACAGAGGATGCCGCTGCCTGGCGTAGGCTCCACGCAGGCACTTACACGAACCTACACATATGACATCGCATACACCCCACAGCCTACAGGCAGGGAAAAATGTCCGTGGTGCGGCACCGCACCAACCCTATACCACATTACGCGGGAGTGCACGCTACACAACATAGAACACCCCGACACGAAAACCACGAGGGAGCAATGGGAGGCACTGCTGTCCAGCTCGGCCTTCGACGACCAGCTCAAGCTGATACAGAGAGCTGAGAAGATGGCAAGAGCCCGTAGAGCCCTGGACTAGGGGCCCCAACCATTAGCGATTCTTCTCATTATTCTTTCAATAAAATCTATCTATCTATCTATCTATCTATCTATCTATCTATCTATCTATCTATCTATCTATCTATCTATCTATCTATCTATCTATCTATCTATCTATCTATCTATCTATCTATCTATCTATCTATCTATCTATCTATCTATCTATCTATCTATCTATCTATCTATCTATCTATCTATCTATCTGTCTGTCTGTCTGTCTGTCTGTCTGTCTGTCTGTCTGTCTGTCTGTCTGTCTGTCTGTCTGTCTGTCTGTCTGTCTGTCTGTCTGTCTGTCTGTCTGTCTGTCTGTCTGTCTGTCTGTCTGTCTGTCTGTCTGTCTGTCTGTCTGTCTGTCTGTCTGTCTGTCTATCTATCTATCTATCTATCTATCTATCTATCTATCTATCTATCTATCTATCTATCTATCTATCTATCTATCTATCTATCTATCTATCTATCTATCTATCTATCTATCTATCTATCTATCTATCTATCTATCTATCTATCTATCTATCTATCTATCTATCTATCTATCTATCTATCTATCTATCTATCTATCTATCTATCTATCTATCTATCTATCTATCTATCTAAACCTAAGCATCCGATAAATATAATTAACCACTCTATTACCTTCATCCTGCAGTGGACATAAAACAGGTTGCGGCTGCTGCTGTTGCTGCTGCTGATGATGATGTTGATGTGTGCTTTAGAGATGCCTGTGAGCCGACATTATATAGACAGGCCTTATGCAGGAAGTTAGCATAATTATTAATATAAATATTATCTGCATACTTGGTCAGCATAAAAAGGTTGTATACGCCACTTCGCTGATAGTTTCATGTAGCCGTTGTCTCCTCCGCCTCCTCTTCCTCCTCCTCATCTTCATCATGTTTTTATACCGTCTAGCAGCAAGAAGGTAAATAACTCGAATTACCCATGTCTTGAGCTGGATCACCCCAACTTGCGCCTGAAATTTTCCTAATTTCGTCCACTCCACACCCCCCCCCCCCTTCCGCCCCTCTCCGCCTAAAGCTCTGCTGTCTTCGTCTGCACTTTCCTTCCCTTGGCACCCATTCTGTAACTCTAATGGTCCACCGTTTTCTGCCCTATTCATTAAAGGGACTGCCCAGCCCGCCAATCCGCCTATCCCCGTTTGCTCTCTGATAACACATGGTTCTCTTCCTATCTCTCAGCGTTAATTCGAACATTTTTCGCTCCATCGTTCCTTGCGCGTACCTTAACTTGTTCTTGAGCTTTGTTTGTTAACATCGAAGTTTATGTCGCATATCTCAGCTCCTGTATAATTCAATGATTCTACACCTTTCTTTTCAACTAGAGTGGTAAGCTCCCAGTCAATAATTCGCAATGCGTGCGGTAGGCACTCCAACCCATTTTTATCCTTCTGTAAATTTGCATGCCAAGATTAGGGTTTCCTGTGGGCAATTGACCTCGATAAACGTACTCACCCCGGCACGGACTGTAGAGGCTCGCTGGCCATCAGGAATTAGTGTTCTTTTGCCAGGCTTTTGAACATGTCTTCTGCACACGAATCGTGAACCCTAGTCTTCCACTTACTCACTTAAGGTCCTGAATCATGTCTTGCAAATCATCCCCAGTGTTGCTGAACAGAACGATGCCATCTGCGAACCGAAGGTTGTTGAGATATAGACCGTTACTCCTGACTCCTAAGCCTTCCCAGTCTAATAGCTGGAATACTTCTTCCAAGCATGCAGTGCATAGCATTGGAGAGATTGTGTATCCTTGCCTGACCTTTCTCTGGACAGGTAATTTTCTGCAGTTCTTGTGGAGGACCAAGCTAGCTGCGGAATCTTTCTAGACATTTCACAAGATATTCACGTATGCCTCCTGTACTTCTCCATTATTGAATGCCGCCATGACTGATGATGGCGCTACTGAATAAAGTGCATTTTCAAAATCTAGGAAAGCGATATACAGAGGTTGACTCTGCTCTGCAGACTTCTCGATTACCTGATTGACCACATCGACGTAATCCGATGTAGAATATCCCTTCCTAAAGCAGCTTGGGCCACGGCGGCTTGGCGGCTATGGTGTTGCGCTGGTAAGCCCGAGGTCGCGGGATCAAATCCCTGCCGGGCCGGCCGTATTTAGACGGGGGCAAAATGCAAACACGCCCGCGTCCCGTGCATTGGGGACGCAATAAAGATCACCTTGTGGTCATAATTATTCAGGAGTCCTCCACTACGGCGTGCCTCATAATCAAATCGCGGTTATGGCACGTAAAACCCCAAGAATTCGAAGCAGGCTGATTTCGTGATTGATTGAGGTCGTGTTTTCCTGATTCTATTAGAAATTATTTTGGTGAAAATTTTATGCAATACTGAAACAGAGTTATCGGGCCTATAAATTTTCAGTACTTTAACATCTCGTTTATTGTAGAATAGTATCATGTTCACATTTTTTCAGCTGTCCGGCACGCTTGTAGTCGTGAGTTATTACGTATGAAGGACAGCAAGTTTTTCAAGCATAGCTCCACTACCTTTGATTAAATCGACTGTTATTCCACCTTCTCTTGCCGCTTTTCCTCGGAACATATCCTGCAAGGCCCTTCGAACTTCATCGCTAATTATAGAAGCAGCCTTGGCATCCTGTTCATCACTACTTCCAATGAAGGTTGCGTGGTTGCTCTGGGTATTGCGCGGGTGGGGGTCATTCTGCGCATGCTCCGAAGAGTGCTGCCGGCGGCGCCCGCGTCGAAGTGTAGGCTGGATGGCATTTCGGCTAACCCAGCGGCAGCGGCGCAGCGTGATTGGCCACAAGCGACGCTTGCGCGCGCGCCGAAAACGTCGGTCTACAAATGAACCTTTACGTAGGCTGCGCCAGTGCATCGAACTATAGACGTCTTTGTTCTCGCTGAAGTGACGTAACGTGTGCGAGCGATCGCGCGCGCCCACGCTGCGTCAGACTATATGCGTGCCTTTAGATTATAAGGTCGGTGTTATACTTGTGCTCGACGTCATCACTTCCATCGTACACGAGCCGACAAATATATTCGCCGAGATAGCAACTGACGCAACAGCACCCGGCATCTAGAGAGCTTCGGGAAACCCTGAAACGTCGACAAAGAAAGCGTTGCCTTAAATGATCTTGCGGTGATTACTGAGGACCTAACTGTTCTGGTGTTATGCGCACCATCGTCTGTATTTTCTTCGTTTCGCTATAAGCTGGTCTTATGGTATCTTCGACTGGTCGCCTGTACGCCCCGAAGCAGAGTCGGGTAGATCGGGCGTTTCCCGAGCTCAAAGGTAGGGGACAAGCGCGCAAGCCGAACGTGCGACTCGCTCTCGGAGGAGGAAATTGCCGATGCGAAACCACGTGACTACTGCCAACGTCCGATGATTCGCCTATCCAAAGCTCCCGGCGCTGCCGGAAAAACCGACGGACGCGCCGGCGGGACGAGCGTTCGTCGAGACGCCAGCATGCAGTGGCCTAGGTTGCCAAGGTTACGGTGGGCCGTCGCCAACAGCAGCGACGCGGTGCTGCGATGACGTTTCAATCTCGATGACTGCTCCGACGCCAGGGCTCGGAGCGCCTCAGAGCGCTCCAAGATGGAGGAGAGCAATCGCGAAGAACCAGCCGAACGCAGGGCGCGCACCCTCTTTCAACCAGCCGAAGACAACGCCACTCGCGAGAGCGCTCCAGAGCGCTCAGAAACGACCAGCCGAAGATAGCATTAGAGTGCTTGTTACGATCGAACTCGCTGAATTATCCAATATGACGAGAAAGATAGATGCCAAAAACGGAAATGTCCCACTTCTAAAGCTTTGGCCAGTACTATTCACAGTGCAAAAGAGGAATCCTCGCATTCTGCTATATATGAACTTGACGGCGTGTTAACGTTTTCTTCCTATCGCAAACTGCCAGTTCTTCGCCTGGACACAATACGTCACGCTGCTGAAACTCATGTTGCTGGTCAAGTAACAACAGATAAATCACCCTCAAACACCGCGAGCACAACGCTGAACTGTCTAAGTATTTCTGGAAACTTCTTGGATATGTGTAAGGAAGTTAGATTCAAAGGAAGCACCATGATATATTTTCATGCATCAGCAGTGTTCCAGAAAGAAAAACATTACTTTAAGCGTACGGGCCATCTACAATAGGGGCTTGGTTTACGGATGGTGCGTTCCATAAATCTTTTCCGCATCCTATCCTTCTTGCCTTTCAGTTTCCGTAATTTTACTTATGTGCGCGTACTTAGTTTTTCGAATAAATTTGTACTTGGAGAGCCTAATCACGGGTTCATAAGGTTTCCCAAGGAATCTAAAAAATACTGAAGCTTTTAGTTTCACAAAAGTGCAGTGAGACCCTTATATGAGGTTGTTAAGAAGAAACTCTCTCTCAACCGAGAAAAAAAAAAGAAAGCTTAGCACATCCCAGGAACTACTTTCTATTGGAAGGATCTTTTAAGCCTCGTGGTCGGGAGACAAATTATTGCTGCATGCTCGGCGAGTAGGTTGCAGGAATTGTGTAATGTATTACAGTGATACAATACTGTGAGAAATATGTTTTAGGGACAATTTCAAGTATTTCTATTTATTTTTGAAACTCCGCATGCTTATACATCTTGTGCATGCTTCTTTGTGTTCCCCAGTGCTATATTCAGTGGCCTCCTTGGGTCGTGATAGAGAGGGAGAGAGAGAGAGAGAGAGAGAGAGAGAGAGAGAGAGAGAGAGAGAGAGAGAGAGAGAAACTTTGATGAAAGAAAAGCGGTGAGCTCGGCCTGGGTGGTGTGGCTCTAGCCTGTTAGTCCACTCTGGAGGAATGGGTTGGTGAGAACGACAGAATCAGGGTAGGAAGATGCAGGTGGTATGAACGAGATGATGATGATAGCTGCTCCGCAATTCTACTGCTCTTGTGCAACATGCACGCGGACGCTGCACGGCACATTCGCTTTGGCGGAGAGTGGTCGAGGCTACTGGCGCGTAGCCGCGAGGCCGCCTGTGACATGCATGATTTCCACAAGTGTTCTCGCTATAGGTGTATACGAGAGAGGCCGCAGCTACCGCGGGGTGTCAGTTATTCACCGCAGCATCGCCGTGATGACCGACTCTGAAAGCATCATCACGAAGCGCTCTTGTTGTTACCGATCATATTCGGGAGAACGCGGTGCTAACCATGGCCTTTGGCCCTTGTCCTAGTTTACGCTGCTAATGTTACGAATCGCCATTGGAGGTTCACTCAATGTTTTTGATGACTTCTGCTGAACCGGAGTAACTTTATAGCCTTCAGAGCCTGCCTCACGGGTGCCATCGCAGTTCGGACATTTTGCTGCATAAACTGCATATACAAAGATTGGTCATGGCTGTCCGCACAGCGATGACATGTCATCTGGCCACTGCAGAGGGCGCCCACACGGCCAAGCTTTGAACACTTGTGGCTCTACAGTCGTCGGTGCACAAAAGGGCGCATCGGATGTCTCAAATAACAGACCTTGATGTAGGCAGGTACGGTGTCTCCCTCTAAAAGCAGCTTGATGTTTATCAAGCGACTGAACTGAATTTCGACTGTTGAAGACAGCACCTCTCGCATCTCTGTCGCTGATGAGAATGACGGCGTGAGATGCGAGTCCAGCGCTAGACCATTTGCCATGCACAATCGACGACCACACTTCGACATGCCCGAGTATGCACACAGTTCTATCTTTTCTAGGGGACTTGAGTCAGTTATGATCGTATTCTTTCTGTCATTAAACAGAACTTAGTTTAGCCCTCCAGATGCCACTTTTACAAGGCAAGAGTTCAATATCTGCCTGTATATGGAATTCCAGTTATTTGAGGTGTCGAGAGGCACGTATACAGCCGTGTTAATCGTAGGAAGCTATCTGGCAGAGGCTTGCTCGATAACGTCCTTAGTTGTCCCTAGGTGCTCTCTCTGCAATCCCTTGCTTTTGACGGCAGTGAAGTCCCTGTCAGAGTCGCTATACGAGAAGAAGGAGGTTCTAGACATGGTCAAGGAGACGTGCCAGCTCTGACACTAGTATATAGGAGTCGAAGTGTGAAGAGACGGGTTCGACGAGAGGTGGTGTGCCCTCCGTCATGGGCTCAGATGGCTTCTTGTCCAAATTAGGTTACGCTATGAGAAAAACTATGGGAGCAAGGCTCCAAGCCTTGCTCCCATAGTTTCGCTCCCAAAACTTCTGATATGTGTTAATACTCTCTTTATGGAGTTCAAGCTCTTTGGTATTTCATTCTTTTCGCCAAGCAACAAATATTACCCGACGCCTCCTAATGGCACCAATATTTCCTACAATAGCTTATTATGCATTAATTAATTAAAAATGGGGGTTTATGTACCAAAACAATTTTCTGATTATGAGGCACGCCGTAGTGGACGACTCCGGAAATTTTGAACACCTGGGGCCACGTGCACCTAAATCTAAGTAGGCGGGTGTTTTCGCATTTCGCCCCTATCGAAATGCGGCCGCCGTGGCCGGGATTCGATCCCGCGACTTCAATGCTCAGCAGCCCAACACCATAGCCACTGAGCAACCACGGCGGCTGGCTTGTTACGCACAATCTATTGCTTATGCTATGCTATGCCTACTATTAATAAGTTGTTGCTACTTATTATACAGGGTCTTTCTACGAAGGATGGTTTCTTTGAAGGCATGTTGCGAACACGGGGTGAAGGGCAATACGAGGCAATCAAACGCCAATTAGCAAACGCACATAACTTAGATAACTTTTACACTATTAGTTTCAGCCAGCTCATCGTAACTGCGAAATTGACGCAAGCTCTCCGTAAAATGCATATCTGCTTTTGGATCTGGGAAATTGGGATCAACCGCGGATCAACGATACATGCAATCAGATTACACAAGGTTCAGTGGCAGACATCGGATGGAATCATTGATAACATTCCAGAAACTTCGGGTACATCCAGGCGCGTCCGACGCTGTGCGATAACATTTGTTAGGCGTTGAAACGTGGTCGCCCGATAAAGATAAACAAGTACACGTGGTGTACTATAGCGGCTCCACAGCCACCATAGCCCTTCATAAAGAAAGCTACAAAATCCCAATAAAGAAGGGCGTCATGCAGAGAGACACGATCTTTCCAATGCTATTCACAGCGTGTTTACAGGATGTATTCAGAGACCTGGATTGGGAAGGAATGGGGATAAGAGTTGATGGAAAATACCTTAATAACCTGCGATTCGCTGATGATATTGCCTTGCTTAGTAACTCAGGGGACGAATTACAATGTATGCTCACTGACCTGGACAAGCAGAGCAGAAGGATGAGTCTAAAAATTATCTGTAAAAAACTAAAGTAATGCTTAACAGTCTCGGAAAAGAATAACAGCTTACGATATGTAGCGAGGGACTAGATGTGGTAAGGGAATACATCTACTTAGGGCAGGTAGTGACCGCAGATCTGGATCATGAGATTGCAGGCATTCTCAGATCATGAACAGCAGGTTGCCTTTACCCCTCATGAGAAAACTGTATAACAGCTGTGCCTTACCAGTACTCACCTACGGGGCAAAAAGCTGGAGGCTTACGAAAAGGGTTCTGCTTAAACTCAGGACGACTCAACGAGCTATGGAAAGAAGAATGATGGGTGTAACGTTAAGGGGGGATAAGAAGAAAGCAGATTGGGTGATGGAACACACGCGAGTTAACGACAGGTTAGTTGAAGTCACGAAAAAGAAATGGGCATGTGCAGGGCATGTAATGAGAAGGGAAGATAACCGGTGGTCATTGAGTCTTACTGCGTGGATTCCAAGAGAATGGAAGTGTAGCAGGGGGCGGCAGAAACTTAGGCGGACGGATGAGATTAAGAAATTTCCAGGGACAAGATGGTAAAAATTAGCACATGACAGGGGATGTTGGAGAAGTATGGGAGATGCCTGTGCCCTGCAGTGGGCGTAACCAGACTGATGATGATGATGATGATGATGATGATGAAAATATAAAGCAAAGAAGGACGCAGCACTCAAAATATATTAGGATCACTGGAGTAGAACAAAGTTTACTTAAGCGCGAGTAGATTCTAAGGTCTTAATAAATATGATAAAGGCAAATCATAAAAACGATTACGAAATTCCCGTGATCACCTCAAGTGTATGGAATGAGGTGACAAGAAAAACACGCACAGGTAAGGTGAGGCCACAAAAAGAAATATAAAGTGAGGAACATGCTGTCAAGTCGTAAAAGAAAGGACGCATAACGTCTGGTTGCAAAAAATAACACAAACAGTAATCAATAAATAAAAAAATATTGCTGACCTGTAGAGAGAGAGAGAGAGAGAGAGAGAGAGAGAGAGAGAGAGAGAGAGAGCAAGGACAGCAAAGACAGGGAGGTGAACAAGACGAGCACCCAGTTCGCTACCCTACACTGGGGGTGGGAGAAAGGGAAAGCAAAGAGGAAAACAGGGAGAGGGTGAGCACTGATTGCGTGTGGGAATTCCTGCGGACATTTCTGAAGGACCACTAGTGATAGTGTTTATGTTCGATAGCAAGGAACATTAAGATAGTTTGGATGCTTCAAAGCCTCGAAAAGACCTCGCGGAAGGTCGTTGATCACCCTCACAAGAATCAATATATTTTCAACACGAACGGTCCGGGGCAGAGATATAAACGTCGCAGCAAGGGCAAGCGAAACCTGTCCTACCATAACATTATAAAAAAAAACTGAACGAAAAAGATAGGACACGAATGGTCTTCAAAAAAAAAAAAAGAAGAAACAACCATTGAATTTTTAGCGAATGCCACTGAAAGTACTTTTTTCTAATTTAGTGGGACTAATTGTACCTCATGCGTGTTTAATGAGGTAGCTATAACGCATATGCACGGCTGTAAATACCGCACTTTGAGCGATGATCAGTCGCACTTATTTTCCAAAGGTTGTCATCCGCTTCAGCTATGCGTGCTGTTCAGCCTCAATCGAAAGGGACCTCAGAGAGAAATACGCTTTTCTGTAATGTGGCCTCTTTGCGTAACTGATCGATGGCGTCTCCGGCATAAATAAACGTGCTGAATATCTGCTCATTTGAATTCCCAGCGAAGCGGGACAGTCACGCGGGAAAGCTCACATGAAAACGAAGAGATTGAGGATTAGTGGAATAGGGATTATAATGGCGCAAGTATTATTTTATTCGCTAATCTGACAACAATGCGCTGCATATCCAGTGTTTACAGACCCTGAGAGACGCCCCAGGTTAGCAATCACGCTTGCTGAGGCTGATGGGCCTGCTTTCCCTTGTTTCTCGACAACAAGGATGATAAGGTCGAGATCGCATAAGAGCGCGATAAAGAAAAAAAGGCGTTAGACATCAGGAAAGCGTTAGCGCTCAGCGGACTTTTGAGCTTCTTTGTGAAGGTCACAGCCGAAATGTTATAGCTATAAAAATGGGCAGGCGAAGTAGCATGGTAATATTTGTGTCATATAGGTTTTCTTAATGAGAGTTCGCAAGGGCATGAACTTTAAAAATGTATTTTTTCAGTGAAGCTGTATATGGCTAGCCGTATCGTCTATCCGTCCATCCGTCCATCTGTCGGTTTCCTGTACGCCAAAAACTGCTCCGGCGCAACCCCATACGCATGCTCAAAAAAATAAAGACGAAAAAAGGCGCGTGATTAGCCAACACCACCAATATAGCACAACGTTTGTTTGCTCCGATCCATGGCGTCACGCAACCTGGCCCTAAATTTCCATTGACAAGGCTGGCGTGATGAATTCGGCGAAGTCAAAATTACTGTTGCCTATTCGGGAGCATGCCCATTAAATTCTACGCAGGTCGGGCGAGGCCTTGTGCTATCTAGGTCGTGTTGGCCTAGTTGCGGCAGTAGTGACGCCGTTGCTCTCCGTTGCAGCCGAGCGCATACGCAGGAGTTTCTCTCCGGCTTCAAAATGGTTATGCCACGCGTATTACGTAGTATTTAGGAGCAGGCAGCTTTGGATAAGAAACACCCCGAGCAGAACCGAGAACGATCTCGCCTACGCCATGCCGGCACTGCAACCTGGACACAAGACCAGGGTCGTGCAGCCGAGCGCAAGCAGCAACTGCATACCAAGGATCCAGCAGCCTACCAAGGCTTCAGTTATTGAACCGTTGGAGTTAACCCAGTGATAAACATCGGGGCCGCATGTTTTAGCTTCGCTGGTTAACCATCTGTGCGGATTGCTCGGACGGTGATTTTCTATTACAACTTTCAGAGTCGCGCCTCAGTACAACACACTGTAACATAATATAGCATACAACGTAGTAATTCTACAACTTCCTGGCCGATAGTGCCGTCATGACGGCTTCACGATTACCACGATGACACGACGACGACTACATGACGAGACATTCAAAACAGCGGCATGACGAAGTTGGAATGGCGACGACGACATTATGATGATAGAATGAAAATGACGTGTTACGACGACAGCAAGATGGCTGCGGAATAATGACTAGCGCATGGCCTCAATGGCGTGATGATCCAATGACGGCTACGGAATGAAGACGGAATGGGGATGACGATGTGTCCTCTGGGGCGAGTTGTCGACGACATGACAATACAATGGTGTCGACAGATCGAATACGGCGGAATGATGGAGATGTTATCACTACAAAGGAATGATCACAATGGAATTGAGGCGATGAAATAAAGACGACGGCGTGACGAAGAAGCGTGTTTGTGCTAAAGCTCACGTGCACGCTTATTGTTTGAACGAAAAAACCAGTCAAAAACACAAAGGACAAGAGGAGAGGTTCACACCACAATGACTGGCTCTTTTGTGTTTTTGAGTGGTTTTTTCGTTCAAGTATGCACCTACTGGCCCAGATTTTAACCCTTCTGCAACGCTTATTATGACTGGTTTCATGCCCTGCATTATTGGAATATTTCAGCATGACGGAGCGCGGCCTCTGCTACCTAAATGTGTTACCGGGTGATGATACGTGTGCCTAGCCAACGGCAACTATGCGTTCGCAGATCGTATCTTGTCGGTGCGGTTTCGCAAATCGCTGGTGCACATTGCGCGATGCTAAGCTCTGCATTGCAGCTTTCATCTTTAAAACTTTAATACAAAATTATGGGGTTTTACGTGCCAAAACCACCTTCTGATTATGAGGCACGCCCTAGTGGAGGACTCCGGAAATTTCGACCACCTGAGGTTCTTTAACGTGCACCTAAATCTAAGTACACGGGTGTTTTCGCATTTCACCCCCATCGAACTTTAAAACCTTATTATGTTACATTATGTCAGAGCTGACCATCTGCACTACCCCACATGCTCTGGGAGTGCGGGTCGACATACCCCAAGTTCATCAAGGAGGAGTGGGACTCGCTTCTGCGTAGCCCCGCTCTAGAACAGCAAATCCTGGCTGTCCGGCGTGCCCGTGACCGGGCCGGTGGGCTAGACCTGCCGGTCCCGACGTGGGACTAGCCGGGTGCGCGACGAGTTCGCGTCCTCGCCGGACCTACAATAAAGTTTATTCACTCACTCACTCACTTGGACACGTGCTAAGCGCACTGCGCAGGCATTTAAACCTTTGTCTCTCTTTTGTTATCATTTAATGACGGAGAAGATTCGCGATAAACCGGATTTGGAAGCACTAGTGGGTCGCCGGCTTTTACTGCAGGAGTGTTCCATTTTGTCATGAAAATTTGTATGACGAAATGGTTCGTCGTACAGTTTATGAAGCAAAGCTCGTTTCAGTTTATGTTGCAGGCAAAGCAAAACAAGGCATGTATTTCCACCAAATGAAATCAGAAGTTTCCAGTTAATTTAGGTAAGTTCACATTGCCCTTTTGAACGTACTGGATTTCGAAGACCGCGGCGTCGCAAAGCGCGCCCTATTTTTCTGTCTCTTTCCTCCTTTCCGGCCACACATTAGCACGTAGGAGCTAATACGCGCCGAGGCTTGTGCTTTACTGCAGCGCCGCCACTGTAAACATTAGGCGCGAAGCACTCTCGGCGGGCGTGTCCAGGAGCTGTCCTCGGCTCCGGACATGTCACATCCGCGGCGACGAGAAAGAACAGCGAGACGACGTGTCTCGGAATCGCAAGCGGCTTTGAAAGGCAACCGCGGCGCTGGTATAAGGGCCGAGCCAAGAGGAAAGCGTCGCGAAAGTAAGCAAGATAAACGGCTCGGCACAGTAAGACAAAAAAGAAAAACAGATAAGCAACGTTACCAAAGACTGTAGAAACAACCTGGACCGCGCAAGACTTGGAAGAAGAGGGCTGAGGAGACGAAATGGACACTGAAGGTGGGGGTGATGTTGGGAGGAAGGGTGCAGGGGACGAGTCCGCCGAGTGAAAGGAAAGGGAGCGAGGCCTGGCGCCGTAGGCGGGTGGCACAGACGCTGGTCGAGGGAGCGCGCTGTAGATTCCCGCCTAATTTTGCTTGCAAGCCCCTTTCTTCCTCCCTCCCTCGTGCGCCTGTTTTAACGCCGAGATCGATGGTCGAGCGAATCGATTGCTATTAGCGCTCGCTTTGCCGCCGCTTGACCTGCAGCGAAGCTGCGTCGGCAGCATCAGCTCTGTCTCTCCGTTCGGGGCCGTTGCGTACAACCCCGATAGCGCACTCGGATGCCGCCGCTGGTGAGGCAGCCAGCGCCGCGGCCTCGTCTCCTTCCTCAACCCATTTCCCCTTCTTTGTGCTCTGCCTGCTCCCCTCCTTTGTCCCTCCCTTCATTTTTTTTTTTGTACGCGCGTCTCTTCTGCCATCCTCCCGCATCGCCAGTGTCGCTGTCGTCATTTGCTCCTCTGCGCCTCTTTTGTTTATCGGCTCCAGCTGTGGCTAAGCGCAGCTCGAGTTGCGCGATGCTTGTGCGCGTCTCATTTCCTTCTCCTCCCATGTTTTTTTTTCCCTTCTTCTTGATAGCGAGGGATTCTTTTCCTCACCGTCGACGTGGCCTCCGCAGACTAATGACGGTTGCGTACCGTCACCGCCGATGCTGCGAGGAGCTTACGACGGATGACAATGGCACGAAACTCTCGCACGCGGTGTCCCGGTATAGGACGACAGAGTGAGAAATGGTCGTTCTTGTACCGGAAAGCTTTCGATTCTCCTCAAGCGCGAAGGATGCGGGGAACAGAATCGTAACCCAATAGAAGATAGGAAACAGTGTTCCTTGCGGCGTGATGTATCGACGGTGCACTGAATGATCGAAACAACTAGTTTGTTCGCCACTCCGCACGACCTCCGATGAGAACACGCTGCTAATTTTATAAAAGAGTACCTATGCAAGAATTCGGTGCGCCACGTTACTTTTAGCATCCCATGCTAAATCCCATGCTTGATTCCATGCACTGGAACGAACGTGAGTGTGCGGATATTTCTTTAATTTTGGGGTTTTCCGCGCCAAAACTAACCTCTGATTATGATACACGCCGTAGTGGATGATTTAAGATTATTTCGACCTTCTGGGGCTCTTTAACGTGCACCTAATGCATGGTACACGGGTGTTTTGTCAGTTCGCCTCCAAGGAAATTCAACCGGCAAGGCCGGGATTCGATCCCCCGACCTCATGCGTGGAAGCGTAACACAAAAGCCACTAACCAGCCACGACGGCTGCATGCGCACTTTATGATATGAGGGTTCGCTCGAGAAAGCCAAGTTGGCGCAGCCTACTTGAATAAAAGTCAGAATAGCTATGTGTCCACATATTTTTGCCACACTTGGAAAAATTTGAGAGGAATAGACGGGTAGGACTGCGGCAAGTTGAGCAGCCGTCGCTTGTGCGCCTTAATAATGATTTCAACGCTGCTGATAGAACCACGAATAACTTTCATGATGGGTTCGTGTGCTTTATGCGCAGTGGGAGCCACTTCTATGATAGGTGCATTGATTGGATACCACTTGTAGATACAGTGGTCAGAAGGAACTCTTATCACCGAACCTTGATAGTATATGAATTGGCCAGCTGTGTTATGTGGAAAATCACGAGCACCCTTTCATGAGAGGAACAGACTCAAAAATGAAAAGTCCGTTCTTAGACATACTAATCTATCGTGTCTTTACAAGGACAGAAGTGAGAAAAATAACAGATTTTGCCACAAGCGGAAACACTGTCAAAAAAAAAAAAGAATGCTTGTTACTTTTCGTGGTTCATTTCTCTATGTGCATACTTGATGTGCTACAGCTTTAATTCGTCTTCGTTTAAAGGCTGAGCTTGTAGCACATTTTGAATCGTTAGAGTTGTGATTTCACTATGTTTATCAAGCGTGTTGTCACATGTAGCAAAGTCCTGCTCTGTGGGCTATTTAAGGGATTAGATATGGTTCCGAATGGGCCATCTTGGCGCCTACAGTTCAATGGCCACCAATAAATATTTGGCCTACTCAACTGTAGCACACACCTGCATAATGTGAAGTGTTCATGATTTGCACAAATATGCTGTATGAGGAATGTAACTGTTAGCGAGTGGTCATGCCGGGATTATACGCTGTAGTATTTACACGTGAATGAGTAAGACCTGAATGTTTCTAATGGCGAGATATCAGATCCAAAAACCAACTAAAATCCAGGGGCACATTCATCTGTACGTATCTAATCGCCCGTGTTGCACACAGATTGAGACTGCACAATTACCCGGATTGACCCACGAAAATGGCAAGATGGGCTGCATGACCACCCGGAAATCGGCACAGCAAAAGAAGATACACTACCCAACCACTCGCCTGCACGCAAAGAATAGTGGTTGCACTCGGAGAATAATGCTTCATCTTGCTCACATAATATGGAGTGAATTCATGGGGCAAGAACCACCGGATGCTTTACTACCGCTGATCTACATAAATTTGTCTATTACGTCTGTTTCAATTTCTCGCGTTGGGGTTATAAACTTGTCTTATGCAGTACGAGCATCAGCAACAGAAATCACTGAGTTTCTACAAAAAACTTCAGTAGAATAAAACATGAAAACATCGTTTTATACTAGAAAGAACATGTGGTTTTACTACACTTGTGATTCAACTGTCTTTGTCGGCAACTTACCGCTTCCAATGGTAACAAGGCAGTGACGTGCCACGGCACAGGCGTTTGTAATAAATCTAAGCTCTTAAGGTGACTTGTAGACAATGGGACCTATCTTGTGCGATTTCACGCTAAAGTGTACCTAATTTGTACTACAGCTGTCTTCCGTGTGAGCCGAAAACTTGGGAAACTTAGTTAAAAAACAGCTCCCCTTTCTTTTTTTCAGATTGCTAGCTTCCTTTACCTGCAGGACGCACCGCAAAAAAAAAAAAGAACACGCTGCGTTGCAAAACGTGCTACGTGGCTTCGTCTGGTTTTTACCGCCTTTTGCGTATATTTCCGCTTCACGTTGTTTTGAACAACGGAACGCTTTCGGAATATCTCTCGGCATGCTTTGAAACACCAGACCGCCGCATCTCGATGGGGTTGAAATGGGAGAACGGTCGTGTATCGTGGTCTGGCTGGAATTGAAAAAGCGCCAGGCTATCGAAATTGATTCGGAGCCCCATCCTGTGATGTCCTTTATAACACACTGTGCAATTTTGAAATGGTAAGCCCCGCGTGCGTTTGAAACATTCAATATTACTTTCACAACGCCCATGCCTCTGTCACGAAAACACGATTATCACGTATTAACGCCGTAGCGTTAAGGGCCCCGTGTCACAGAAAATCCGGTGTCGGCGTAGGCGTCGGCGTCTGCGGCCGAGAAAATAATCCCGAACCATCCTCAACCATGCAGGGCCTCCGCGTGGCGCATAGGCGTTGCTGAACTAATTGAATTTATGAAAGTAAAATGCGGCAGAAAAATCGTAATGTACGACTTACACACACCCTGCAGACACGAGAACGTGAGATTGTAATCTGAATATACGAGAAAATATGGTTATGGTACGCGCAAGCTCAAACACAAAGCCATTTTAACGCGACATTTCAGCTGTTTGAGGTCAGTGTAAAAGTGGGAGCGGCATGGCCTGCTCTTTTCCTTCATACACCCTCAAAAACAGAACCAGAGAGCTCACTTTCGTGTATAGAGTTTGCCGCCAGCTTTTCCAGGAAAACGTTACGTTTACGTAGGCTGCAGTGGCCGGGAAGCGTGAGAAGCAGTCCCGGAGTTTTGAATGCTGTAGCTTTCGACTTTTAAAGGTGAACTTAAGTGTCCTTCCAAATTTTTTTCTACAGTACATATGGTGCTAAAACAACGAAAGAAAAGTTATACAGATCAAACCAACACGTTAGAATGCATGCGAAATGAAGCTTTGATGAAATGGTTTATTAAATGCTATAAATCTGCCCATTTATTTCTTGGGCCTTTTGTGTAAAATACGCTGGCGCGTGCATGTACTCTCGTGCAGCCGTGATGCACAATGCGACAAATCTTACAGAAGCCAGCGCGTACGTATATTGGAGAGCATATTGGTAAGTTCATACAAGTAGTTGAAATGCAGGATTGTCCTCCGACATGGCTAACCAGGGTGGAATTCCTGACAACTTTAAACGAATGTGTATTATATTGTCGTCATTTGTAAAAATTTGTGCAACAGTATTCCCTTTCTGATTTGCAGAAGTGTGGCAATAAAGAAAGAGAGTACTTGTCGCCTAATGGTTAGAACATCGCACTGCTACGGTATAGGTGCCCGAGTTTCGAATCTCGCCACCGGGCTGGCTGCTTCTTTTTTCTTCTTTTATTTAAAAGTGAGGTGTACTCTACCAAATGAGAACCCATGCAGTCACCGGTCGACTGATCCAGGCGAAACCATGAAATGGCAGACAAAGCAAGCTTCGCGTTGAGAAGTCGCTGTTGTGTTACGTACATAAAAATCGTGCCGTGTGTGTGGCACTTGCCAGCAGCGCAAGTTTCGCGCTTATCCAGCCTCGGCGCAGTGACGAGATAGGTCAGTGGCATTAATCCTTCCTGCGGAAGGTTAATACCAGCTCGCGGTCAGACTTACACAGTGGCCCTTTAAACGAGCTTAGTGAAACCGGACGTTCGTGCTCGCTGTGTAGCACAGTTTCTCTGAGCTTAGTGAAGAGATGTAAAGCGTTCGCTGTAACTACTGCATGAAGCTGCTGAGGGCGAATACCACTATACAGAAAGACAAAGACAAAGTAAAAGAAAAAATACCGCCACTAATTGTAGATGCTGCGTATTTGGGGGACGGACGGAAAGTGTCGCGCCGGAAAGAAAGTAGGAGGGTGAATTTTAAGTTGTCAGTTCATTTTGTTTACGGACAAATTAAAAAGAAAGAAAGAAAGAAAGAAAGAAAGAAAGAAAGAAAGAGAAAGGGTAAGCCAGCAAATGTGTTGGAATAACATACTAGTCATTTCTCCCTTTACCAACTAGTAGACAGAGAGAGGAAACTTTCTTTAATACGGAAAAAACAATTCAATCCCTGTGGTGCTTCCAGCGAGGTGGTCTCGAGAAAGTCGGATTTTAATCATGTAACATGTAAAGTAGATCATGTAACAAGTGCAGCGAAAGTACAGTGTGTCGGCTATTAATAGCCGAATTTGCCTCTTCTGTACAAATTTCTTGAAGATATGCTCGCAAACAATGCGGGAAATCATGACACGTCTGGCATTTGGCAACTAAGTCAATCTCATGAGTGGACGTTGAAAAAACCTGGAAAACTATTGTAATTTTTCGAATACTCTTGACTAACAAGAGGTAAAAACTGCGCACAGCGCCAGCGTTTTTGACAAAAAACAAAACAAAAACAGGATGTGTAATAGGAACTGCAAACACAAATATTGCCTAGGGTTTTTTCTCCACTCCACATTCCGGCAATTTGGTGCTTGGTACTGCTTTTAGGACATAGATTTTGATCAACTCGCACAAATCTGTTGCTCGTCGAATAGTCTACTGGTCTACTGTTCTGCAGTCTGCTAGTCTAACAGTAGAGAAAATGTGCTGAGATTCCAGGAAACTAAGCAGTAAATATTACGCTCACAGTTGCGTTGGCAGCGGTATAGGGAAGGATAAGTGACAAATCGAAGGAACTGAAAAAAAATTGTACTGAATAACAGGAAATGAAAGGGAAGCCAGCTGTAGAACTAAAGTGAAGTGCCAAATGCTAAATTGAAAACGCAGGTTAGGATTATTCAAAGCGTACACTGAACAGCAATGTGTTCGAATGTATATATAAGGTACCTGACTACTTGAAACACGGTGGTATAAAAGAGAAAATTTGCTGATGACGACTATTCGTCTGCAAGTTCTGTAAATAGCATCGAAGCCTTTTAGTATGTTTGGTTATCATGTCAAAGTATTTACATACCGGTAAATAATGACATTGTTGCCCTGTCAAAGCCTTTGAGCCTTAATGATAGTTAGAGAAAGGAAATGAACCTGATGATTGAAAGTAGTAAAAGACTGCTGGTGTAAGAGTCAATGCACAGAGAATAGAGCGAAATGAGACGGGCTCCGCTTTTTCTTGTACAGCTTTTCACGCCACTTGCTAATTGTTACGGTAGCCATGTTGTTCTTACTTATGCTATTCGCGTAATTCTTAGACGTTCACGCCTCTCCAACGTTGCTGCAGCTTCGATGAATTAATTTAACAAATTGTGGCTTTCGAGTAACGTTACTTCAAACAGCATGCTAGGATGTGGTAGAGCGATAAACGAAGTCCAATAAAAGAATTCACTCTTGTTTGCCTTCTGCTTTTACACTTCGAATTGCATTACCGAGCGTCTGTGCGAGTATTTAGCAGTGATTGGACCAGCAATCGTGAAGTGCAATCAAAGTACTCAAGAATCTGAAGCGATATGTATTGCTGGTCCAAGTACTGTGCTTCTGCGATGTTTCTGTCTTGTATAATATGTTACATATAATTATGTGAATTTGGTAGCTAGAAAAGCACTATATGTTACAATGCATGCAGAAGGTACTTCTCGAAACTGAATATAAACGTCAAGCTTGTAGCAGAAGGGCATGCTATGAGCAATGGCTTGTCTTCTGTTCTTCAGTTGCAACATTGCACTTAACCAATTTAATAAAAAAATAAATTGTAAGTGATTAGTAATTGTCATTCGTAATACCTGAAAGCATCCACTTCTCTTAAAATCTTGTGTAATCGTCAAAGAAATTGGTACCAGAAATCTGTTGTGTTAGAATAAGCTATAACCGGCGCCAGTGGCTAGCCTCAGTGACTCTGGGCGTTTTCGGGGATATTCCCACATGTGTGCCGTGTATTGCAATATGCAAGATATTTTCTTAGGATGTGTAAAAAATATGGATAATAATACACCCAATGCCAAATGTGTCATGGTACTGATATAATATACCCATAAGTATCTTCGGATACTACCTAACATACATGTATCTTCGATACTGCCTAACTTTGGCGTTCTCCTCATAAAAAGCTTTTCTTTCGTGACTTTCGTATCAGTTTTGCCTTAGTAGTATAACATTGAGTGGGATATTTCAGTACTGCTCTTCTTCTTTTTGGTTAACGTTCCCCGGAGTCTCTCTACAGGAGACAAAGGGGCATTCTCAAGCGCTCCAACGCTGCATGGAGAAAGATGACTTGAGGTGGCCGTTGCACGGAGAGCGAAGGGCAGCGCCATCCGCCTCATTCGGCTGTCGCGCGAGCTGCTTCCTCGTTTCTCCCGCACTTCCCATCGCGGCACTCGCGCAGTGATCTCGCGAACGACGCACATCATTGCAGTCGCTTCTGGCGCATTTCCAACTCAATTGGGAAGTCCCGCCACGGTGGCCCGACGTTCCAAGCGGCGGCAGCGCAGGCGAGTCGGAGAGGGCGAGAGCTAAACTGCAGCCGCCATGCTGGTCGCCATACATCATTCCGCGACAGCGCGCTGCGTTCGTATAGAGCAGCCCACGGTGACGCCTAGCACGCAAGAAGCCCCGCTTGCTGCCAGCTCCGATTATACAACGCGGCGGCCGTCATTATTGGGCCTGCGAGTGCGAGCTGACCGCTGCTAGCTGCCCGGCACGACAGCCTTGTGCGCCCCCCCCCCCTCCGCTAGTCGGGTCGCAGTCCGGGAGCACGACGCTAGAGGAGGGCTCGACGGCACAGCGCGAATGTTTTAGGGCAGTGCGGGTTGGTATCCTCCTCCTCCTCTTCTTCTTTCTGAGGCCTAGTGGTTAAAGGGCTATGACGTTTCGCTGTTTCAGCATGAAGTCGCGGGAGCCGGCTCCGGCAGCGGCTGCTGCATTCTTATGAAGACGGTGTAGGGGAGCGCCCAGGCAACAGATTTCGATGCGTGGTTAAGAACTTCGGCCAGAGAAAATTTCGCTGAGGTCATCAAAAACTTCCTCTCAAAAAAACAAGGTGTACCTCTGGGAGGTTGAAAGCAATCATTCAAACAGTCAACTTTTATATCCTTTCATGCAGCCGCTCTTATAAAAGACTGCTATTTTAGAAAAGAATGAAAGCGTTGCGGCACAGTGTTGTCGTAGGCTGCGGGGAAAACTCAAATAGTAGCGCTCTGTTGTGCGCAGCAGAGTGCATGCATGCATGGTCTTTTAGTTGAGGTTGATGCACGCGGCCAGTACGCGCGAATTTTCACAGCATGTTCCGTTGAGTTTTCTTGAAGAAAGCAGATGAAGCGCATATTGACGGCTAGAAATCATTGCTTTGTTTGGGAAGGGCATCTTCACTTCTAAAGCTGCATAATTCTTACCTTTATTGCATATATTTAGAGAATAATGCTTGCTTTGAAATGTGTCTGACACAAAAAGCTGTTGCTTGTAAGGATGCGCCGAAAAGAAGTAAAGTATGAAAATAATGAACTTATTGGGGAGGGCTTGCTACCGCGGCGTCTCGGTTTCCGATGCTCTTGTGCCCTGTAGAAAAAAAAAGCATTTCACTTCAAGAAAAGTAAAATAGAGAAAGAAGCACATCTTGGAAATAACTTCGCTTCTGAACATGAAAACGGATGTCATTATTGTTTGTTCACTTTGTCTTTGCTCTCTCTAAAATCACTTGCTTTCTCCTATAAGGAAGTAATGTGAAAAAATTGGCAGTGGCTTAGCTCGACTATGCCAGGATATACGTAGTGAAAGCTAAGGCAAAGCATGGTTAGCCTTGGTTATTCTTGATTGAAAGTCCAGATTAGTCTGGTTGTCTAGCTATCTTGCGGCGTTTAGCCAGTAGTTCCGCGCGCTGTTCGTCTGTTTCTTGGGCGATTCGTTTCCTCCTCATCTCGTTTCGATGTCGATTCCAGGCCTCCTCCTGCTTATCAGAATTGTCGCCTTCTATACTGCCGCCTCAACTGTGGTTGCGGCGCACGCGAGCTCTCCCTTTCAATCCGCCGACATGTTATCAGGCATGCGACGCAGCTGGCGAAGCGAGCAGAGGCGAACGCAACGACGAGGAACGTAGTGTGACGTCATGTGCCTCCTCGGAGCACGGCCACGGCGAAATCGCAAGTTCGCGGCCAGTAAAGCTTTCACTTTAAAAGTTCAGCAATGCTTCAAACAAGCGTCGTCGCGCAGTTCCTTCCGTAAACCAACTTGAACCGCGTCATTCGCTTTGTTTCCTGCACTTCCGTGTTGTAGGCAAAGGTTACCTACGAAAGGATGGTATCTGGCGTCTTGTGTTCGACGTCGTTATACATCACTAACACGTCCACTAGGGTTTTGCTCAGACGTTCCACCAGGCCATTCTTCTGGCGATGGTAAGCGGTTGTCCTGCGGTGATTCGTCTGGTTGTATTGAAAGATATTTTGGGCGAACTCTGCTGTAAAGGCCGTTCCTCTGCCGGGGATGAGGACTTCTGGGGAGGAATATCGGAGCAGGATGTTCTAGACGAAGAATTTCGCCACTTTGGCTGCACTACATTTCAGCAGAGCCTTCGTTTCAGCGAAGGCGTTGAGGTAGTCCGTTGTCAGGACGATTCCCTTATTTCCCAATTTTGACGTCGGAAAAGGTCCAATTGAGTCCAGTCCGATCTGATGGAACGGTCGGCAATGAGGCTGGATCTACCCACAACTCCACCAGATGGGACGTTGTAGGGATGCTGAAGAATGAGATGGTGGCACAAAATGAGCAAAAAAAACAACAACAAACAAACAAACAAACTTAGTGCCCTTCCACTCAGTGAAGAGGGATAGCCAGCGAAACTGTATTGCAACGACTCTTGTGATAACTATATTGAGTTATATAGTTATTGTTATATTTATTGAATGAAGACAAATATACGTAACTTCATTGTTGTTATCGTCTTTTATTTAGTCTTAGTCGTGGACCATAGCGACCACAGTGACCACAGTACCACAGTGACCATAGCTTTGTGGTCGCTGTGGTACACCGACGAACAACGTCGGTGGCAGCAGCAGCGAGAATAGGTGCGGCGATTGCCCGAGTGGGCAATCGCCGCACTTGGGCACTCTAGTGTGCACTCGAGCACGGGAGTGTGCACTCGGGCAAGACCCCGAGTGCACAGACTGCCGCTACGTCACCGCCACCCATTGACGCTGTTGTTGATACGCACGGCGCCGATGGTGGTCAAGTCCCCGGCAAACCACAGCCGATCACACACACCACACATGTGGCGCCAAATGGGTTGCCCACAAACTCCCGCTTCAACCTCGCCGTCACCCCGGGGAAACGTTGCGATGGATCGTAGCCACGTCGACGCCTTGCGTTTTCCAACTCACGGTACTCGGGGTCCTGACGGGCAAAACGCTTGCGCTTGGCATCCGCGGCCCGCTCTTCGTCGGTCGTAATCGGCAGCCGTCGCCGCACATATTATCGCTGCTGCAGTCGCCGACGCTCCAGACGGGCTGTCTGTACTTCGTTGGTAAGAGAGCATCTACCCGTCGGCCGCTGCGCGTTCGGCGGCAGCGGCTTCCCGTCACTTTTGCGCCCATTCGCGCTGTTATTGCACGTTTCTTTGAGGGCACGTTCTTTTCCTTCAGAGCGAACTGCGCCTGTCCTGCCTATTGCAAGTCCAAAGCGCAACTGCTGATAACGTCGCTAGGGTGATGACTGCGTCAGAAGAAAACGAGGCACAACGATTGGTGGATAGAGTATGACGTTTTGTTTTCTCTGTCGATGCGACTCGATAGACAAGCGCAAAAATTTTCGGAACCCAGCCATATACAGCTTCGCTGTAGAAATGAACTGTTCATTGGGTGAATGTGTGCGCAGAAAAAACAGGTAAGTTCAGTACGAATATAACGACGAGCACACTCGTCGATCGTCGGAATCTGAACTGCGGGTCAAGCGCGTTGGCTTTTATGCATGACTCGTCAAAGGTTTCAGTGTAATCGCAAGTGCCCGCTTGCCCTCCTGAAAATACTACACAATTCGTGCCACGCATGAAATCTGATGACGCGGGCAAGTGGTACGCTACGCGAGGCACGCATTGATTCGGCAAAACAGCAGCTACGGTCAGGAAAGTCTGAGAGGGTTCGCTAAGCGAGCATCGCTTGAAAATAATTCCACCACCGCATTGCACTGGCACAAACAAGTCAAACTCCATGGCTTCCGAGATATTCGACCCCGGCATGTTTGTTGCCTCGATGCTCTCCACTGAGCTCTGCGTATGTGAAGCGTACACACACCTAAGGTCTCCCCTCAAGCCAACGTCCCCGCATGAAAACTGCGTCCGTCATAATCCCACCTGTGTGTTCCGTTGCTGAGCTGTGTATCTTTGGACGATTTGTTCCCGACTCGTTGATATGTCGGAACTGAGAACTAGAGAGTTCACCATGCCACCGATAGCCCGAACGGGACTGCCCAGTAGAATTCAAGTGCACATTACTTTTGAACATTGGTTATACTTGACGTAATAGTTCTGCGGAAATCCGCAAGGTGGAGAGAAGTAAATAATTAAGGGAAAACGAGACATCCACTGAATCGTAGCAATTGTTACAAAGAAAACCCACACGCGTTCCTCGAAAGGAAAGCCTCACACTTAAAGAAAAATTCGTCCTTGTCCGGGACTCGAACCCGGGACTACAGCCTTCGGCGCCGATGGATAAGTGGCTGCACCGGAACGGCGGTGGTCCCGGGTTCAAGTCCCAGACCAGGACGAATTTTTCTTCAACTGCTAGGCTATGCTTTCGAGAAACTCGTATGGGTTTTCTTTTTAGCAATTGCTACGATTGGGTGGATGTCTCATTTTCTCTTATTTGGTTATGCTTACACTTTTGCTCAGATGTATGAGCGGCGCAACTAGGTCATGTTAAGGGATGAATTCGTTGGAGCTTCTTAGCGCAATCAGGGACTTGGAGTAGCCAAGACTGTGTATTTCGTTCCTTCCTTGATTTATCAATAACCTCAAACCATCGTAGTAATGCTGTTCATAGAAAAAATAATTGGTTCTGAGCTGGTCGTCTTCTGACAGTATAAAAACAATAAAGGGTGAATTTAGGCTGAATACATCGAAGAAAGAAATTACTGGTATTTCGGTCAACTATTCTGATTGTGCGCCTACAATGGAACACAGTAAACTTGTCCAATATCGTCGTTCAATAGTAATTTTTTATTCAAATCTATTATTGCCTTTTACTTCCTGTTCTGTTCAGGTTTGTCGCAATTGCACTTGATTTTTAACGAACAGCTTGCGCATGTTACTCTTTCACGATGACCCTCCTTCCCCCTAGCATTGTGACACGAGAAACCTGGTAGCATTGAAAGTGTTTGCACACGGGAAGATTGATTTTTCTGAGATAAAGCGGCCAACAAATAGAATTTATTGACAGGAAAGACAAAGAGGTCGACCTGAGATAGTGCGCATAACAAAAGCGCAAGGGCGAGTGCGGGAAAAGGGCGCGTAACAGTGCTTAGGACAAAGGCTAGAGCAGGTGCATGTAATTTCCGCGGTTAGGTTTCCGCAGGGGACGCAGTTGTTGTGTGACATCTGGCGATAATCGCATCTAAAAGTCTGTAGTTGACATCACTATGCGACGGAAATACTTCACGGGCTCAGGGAACATCTCATCCGCAGGTGGTATATGGTCGAGCACCTCTATGAATACGCCCGCCTGTGCTGTGAAGCATGGTTCGAAAAAAGTAGAAAAGCCCCAACGCCCTCGAGACAGCCACGTGAGTCAGGACTGCTAGGCCGTCAGAAATGCTACGTGAGGACTGCTAGGAGAGGGTTAATTGGTCGGAACAGAGAACAGAGGAGCAGTCGTGCACTGAAGGCTGCAACTGTAATGAATGCAGTGTGACAAGACATGCCCTCTGGCGGAAATGCGCGAGTAGGTTCAGGCCATCATCACTAATTTTGGCAGGAGGAAATGCGTCGCTTGCGGCCGTTCGACCCTACGTGTGTTGGTCAGGAATGCGGCGCGTGCCGACGTAACTCGTATGTCCAACTTTCAGTAAGCGCGCACGCACCATCGTGTTGTGTGCCAACCGTTACTAATCTGCATAAATTTCATCGCTGGCTGCTTGGATTAGCGGCAGAGTTCATGCCGTCCACGTTGTTTGGGTAAGCTGATGACGACAGGTGTGTAAAAAGCAGGGGGTTATAGGCGCACCATTACTACTCAGCACTGAAGGAATTACGGCCAGGAAGGTTGAGTAATCTTTCCATAATCACGTTTGCAGCTACGAGTGGGAAAAGAAGCGCTTATAAATGAACGCGAAGCAACGAAGCGACCAAAGAGGATTATGCCCCGCTCAGATGGTAGGCTTCAGAGTTGTGTGCTGCTGAGATACGCTGATGCAAGCTGCGCTAGTTTCTTTTGCGCTGCAATACTTTGTCGAGCACTTTAGTGCCCCCCTCAGTATCAATCTAAAGTTCGCCTATGTTATGTCGCTTTCAGTATTAATGTAGCGTTTTATGGAAGCAACATGTACTCGTAAGCTGCGGAATGGATGTGTGTGCAAGATAACTAGGAGATGTGCTGATATCTCAAGATCAGTGCTAAGTAAGGTGACAACAATCAGGAAGAATGTTAGATATAGCTCTGCCTATATAACAAGAATAATGCACACGCGTAGTTCTGTTATACCACCACCAAGCATGGAATTCTAATTTGCGCAAATCTTCGATATGGCTCATACTTGACAAAGTGACGGTGAATAAGACGAGCATGAGGACAGGTCATTGTCTTCTTCAGGGTTGTTTTGTCAAGTATGAACGTTCACCAACTAGCCACAGTTTCCTTGCTACTTCACTGTAGTGATTCAACCTTAATCTGCTCCGCCCGATAGCTACACGAAACTACGACGAAGGCTAGGTCTAGAGCCGGAAGGGCGAACATCGTCGCACATGAGCTCTCGCGTAACCGAGTGGTGCGGAGGGGCGGTAAGAAGGTGGCGAGGGGCGTACTGTCGCTTCGAGAGCTCGCTCGCTCGTTCGCCGCGGGAAGGCTAGGCAAAGCCTAACGTGCTCGTGCTCTCAGGCAAGTGAGTTGCGGGGATGGATTGGGGGCAAGAGGAAGGGAAGCTGTCGCTCGGTCGTCCGCTTGCTCGCTTGTCGCGCGTCTCGCTAGCCACCCTGCTGTGGCCAGACCATTGTGGACGATGCGTTGGACGAGAATTCCTGCTGGATTCTCGGACGCATGTGAGCGTTTCGTTGAAGGCTGACGGCATTGAAGCCGACGCACCAGAGGGATCAAGAAACGGACGCGATCGCTCTCCACGGCTGCCACAAAGGAACTGTAGGAAGGCGAGGGAAGGCGCCGAGGTAAAGGGCACGTGCTGTCGGGCCACCGAGTTGTGGGGATGGGCGGCAAGGAAGGGCGACTGTCGCCTGGTTTGCACGTTTTGTTCAGACCATTCGCTTACACTGAAAATTATCGTCGATGGCCAGCTGACCAGCTGTGTCGGCAAGGTAATGGAGAGAATGATCCTTACACGGTTAGAATGGTACCTGGAATTTTACAACGTCTATCCAGAGGTAATGGCTGGTTTTCGACGCGGCCGCTCGTCAATAGATAGCGTTATCAATCTTGTGACATACGTGCAACACCAGAAACATCTGAAACAAATCACTGCGGCCCTATTCCTTGATGTTAAAGGTGCGTACGACAATGTAGACCATCATGCAATTCTGACCGCCGTAGAAGCTGTAGGGATTGGTGGAGACACCTTTCGCTGGATAGGCAACTATTTGAATGGCAGATCTTTCTTTATTTTGACTGAAGACGGACCAACGCAGCCTAGCTATACCAGTCGTGGTGTACCGCAAGGCGGAGTACTCAGCCCTACCCTTTTCAA